>NW_015170913.1:787022-814003 GCF_001447785.1 Gekko japonicus | reverse complement strand
TATGTGGGAGTCTAAACAAATTAAGCTGCAAAATAAGGGACTTGGAGGTACAAAATTAAAGTATTCTACACCCATCTGTATCTTAATCAAGTTTGTTAACGGACTAGAATTGTTACTCTTTTGTGAGTGAATGCAAAACCAGAATGTTTTCCAGCCTGGACATTTCTGATCAGTGAGGAATGAGACATCCCCAGTTCATTTCCCTCCTTACATTTTTTTTTTTGGGGGGGGGGATTATGGGGAAATTTATTGTTACTACTAAAAACATTTCTATCCTGCCTTTCAACCCAATTAGGGCCTCCAAGGCATGAACAGTTTGAAAAATACACTAAAGTCAACTTTAAAAGCAACATGCACACAAATACCATCAACTAAAATATAAACAGGAAGGAAAGTCAAACAAAACAAAAATAGTCTTCACCTACTGGCAGAAGACAGTGACGGGTGGCAGAATTCCCTGAGGAGGAAATTCTAGTTTTGGTATACGGGACTGAGGAGTCATTTCCTGCTTTGCCACCTCAGATGACAGGGGCTCTGAAAGTAACTGCAAAATTGCCAGGTAGGTTCATATGCAAATAGGTGGTCCTTCGCTTATGCTGATCCCAAATCATATATTATAGGGCTTTAAAGCACCCTGAATAGGGTCTGGAACCAACGTGGGAGCCACTACACATGGATCAAGACTAGAGTGATATAGGTCCTAGAACCCACTCCATCAACACTCTGGCCACAGCATTCTGTACCAACGGCAGCTTCTGGACAGTCTTCAAGGGCAGCCCCACTTAGAGCACATTGCAACAATCTAATCTAGATGTTACTAGGGAATGTATCACAGTGGCAACATCTTTTCTGCCCAAGAAAGGCTGGCTCCCCAGCCAAAGCAGATGAATGGCACCACTGGCAACCCCTGCCACCTGTTTATCCAACAGGGAGCCTGCGTACAGGAACACCCCCAAGCTACGCATGTGCTCCTTTAGGGGGAGTGCAACCCCATCCAGAACAAGACATACCTCAATTCCTCACTCAGTTCTTCTGTCCACCAGTAGCACCCCCATCTTGTCAAGATTAAGCTTCAGTTTATTAGCTTTCATCCATACAAAAATGTCAGGCAGGAACTTAACTATGCAACCCCTCTCCAAAATAAACACAGAAACGGTCAGGGGTAAGCTTTGGTGGAAGAACTGGAACCATACTGCCCAGCAATTTCCCCCTGCAAAACACACCCTGTCCCACAACTGTGAAGTATATTTACCAGTATACTTGCATGTTCTGTACACATGTGCACCAAGGACATCTCATGAAGATAGCTGCATTTTTACTACAGTACACATAGAAGTTTGTTGTCTGTCCTCTTTCTTCATATAAACAAAAACATGGAGGCTTACAACACCAATACAAGTATTGAGTAATGGATGGCTTATAACTGGGGCTTCCAACTCTTTGTTGGGAAAGTCCTGGATATTTGGGGATGGAGCCTGGGGAGGGCAAGAAACTCAGCAGGGTATACCACCATAGAGTCCACCCTCCAAAGCAACCATTTTCTCCAGAATTGATCTCTGTAGTGTAGAGATCAGTTGCAACTCCAGGAGGTTTCCAAGAGTGACTTGGAGGTTGGCTGCCCTACTTATAACATCTGTTGTACAATCGCCAGCAATTTTGTAGCCATCAACTTAATCTTTAGGTGACTAACTTGGAAAGGTCCTATAACTCTAATGCAGACCCAAAGTACATATTCTTAAGATGCTGGTCAGCCAGGAGTCAGTACTGTAAAGTGCTTACAGTGTTGGAACAGGACTAGGAAGGCAGACCGGTTCATAGGAATCAAAGACAGGGGAGGGAGAATCCCCACACACACAGAAACAAGTACATTTATGTATGTATGGTTACAGTAATGCACGCCCAAAGATAGAGCCTGTTTTGCAAACTCTGATGTTGGGTGACATAAATATACTCAAAAGTAATTTTACTGGACTATTCGGTTTAAGTGATGGTTTATGCAAGTATGTGGGCTCCTCTTAATATAAACAGAGCTTGTAGTTCATTTTAGTTTCTGCTTTTGTACTATACAGCACTGATTGTCACATATTGCTAGAAAGCAGCCTCACTGTTTAATCTATCCATCCCATCAGAAAACACAGAACCCTTTTCATTAGGGGACAACTTTGAGTGAAAATCTGTTCATGACTTAGAGCTGGGAAGCAAAAAAGACATTGGAGCAGCTGACATTCCAACAGGACAAAGTAATGCTGTGATTTTACAAACATATGCTGTGTGTATTCTTAGGGAGTCTGGCTGGTTATATAGGCTGGGCTTCTGTTATAAGAACAGCAGATGCAACTTGGGTCATCACTTCCTCTTGTGGCAAGACAGCAACTCCACCATGCAACTACTTATTGATTGGTTTTTAGATTTTTTTTTAGACATAGCTCACCCAAAGGGTCTCACAGAGACTTAAAATGTTAAAAACAACAAAAAAATGATAATGAATATATAATACTAACATTAAAACGTTAAAACTATTAAAATATGTGGCTAGCACCATACCACTAACAAAAACAACCCAACTGGATTATACTCCAAAGGCCAATTTAAACAATTCAGCCGTGCATGCCCTGTAGAACAAGTCTGTCAGGGCATGGGTGTCATCCAAGAATGCATTCCACAGGTTAGGGGCCGCAATTGAGAAGGCCTTTTCCCTCATGACAGCTAACCGAGCCATCCTGAGGCGAGGCACCTGCAAGAGGCCCCCAGAGGATGACCAAGGGGGGTGTGAGGGGCAGTAAATGAGAGGCAGTCCTGTAGGTATGAGGGTCCAGACCATTAAGGGTTTAAAGGTTAACACCAACACCTTGAATTGAATCCAGAGACTAATTGGTAGCCGGTGCGGCTGCTGCAGAATTGGAGTAATGATGTTCCAGTCAGCAACAATGATGTTCCAGTCAGCAACCAAAAGCTGCATTCTGGACCACCTGCAGTCTCTAAAGCGTTTTCAAGGGTAGTCCTATGTAGAGCAAATTGCAGTAGTCCAGTCCAACAGAGAGCAATTGTTTTGGAATTCAGGCAGAGTAAGGCAACAGAGTTAGGCCACAGAGCTAGATCACTGTCAAGAGTCCAGTCCAGAGATCAAATACCAGTTTTGCAGCAGTCAAAGTTCATGGGTTGTTCAGGAAAGCAGAGTCAAGGCAGTCTGAGGTCGTTGATCAGCAGGGTTCAGGCAGGTCCAAAAAGCAGAGTCGAGGGCCAGTCCACAGGTGACAGGCAGAGTCCAGAGTTGTGGTTGTGAACAGTTGCTTCCACAATCTGCAGTTCTCCAGGTCTGATTTATCTAGGCATTCCTTAACAAGCCTGATTTACAGCCATCTGCTTGGAGGTACTCCTGCACTTTTTCAGAACTGCTATCATTAAGCAGCTGGTGCCAAGCCAAGAGGCAAGGACTCTGTTCGTGTGTCCTTAAGTCTTTTTGGAGCTTTTCCCTTCATTGTTCAGTTAACAAGGGGAGCCTAGTGGGCTACTTTCCTGCAGCTGTGCTCCACCGGTTACTTCAGAGCTGTGGGTGGGTAGGTGGGTCAAGATCAGCTGCCGTCAATGACTCTTGAGGCTCCTGTATCTCTAATTCACTAACTTTAGCTAGTTCAGAGCTGGCTGCATGTAGCTCCAACTCCTGAGGAGTCTTCAGCCACACTGGACTCAGGTTGGGCATGGCCCACGACAGCAATATTAAAACTAAGTTTGGGAAATTACTGAGCAGCACATAAAAGCACACAAGCATTCACAAGACTAGCAACAACCATCACATTAGATTATTCCCAGTGGAAGCTATTTTTCCTTGGGGATTTATTATTGGGGCCAAATTCCACTGGTGGCATTTTGAATCCTTTATGTCATCGGCCAAATTTCAGGATTCTGCCTGTGATTGGAGGAATTTTGAATCCTTTATGTCATCGGGCCAAATTTCAGGATTCTGCCTGTGATTGGAGGAATTTTGGGTTGATGTGTGACTGGAGGAAGGTCAGAATCTTTGCTCCGATGGGGGGGGGGGTCAGAATCTTAGCTATTAAAGGTGACAATAGGAAAAGCAGAAAAATATGGTCAAAGGGAAGGAGAGAGGAATGATAGGTGCCAGGTGGGGCAGTGGGAAGGTGGAATGGATCTGGGCAGAATGATTGGATTACCTGAGTGGCAAACCTGATTAATGTATGTTTACATAGGCCAGGAAATGGCTGATGACTCTGTCTCCTGCTTACAATTAGGTTTCCAGAGAAGCCTGAATTGTAAGGCAGATTCCAGCATGGTCCTAGAAGGCTGATTATTGTCCTGCAAACTTCAATCATTAATTGTTCCCAGGATCTTGATGTCTCCCCAGGAAGACAAATAATACAGCCATTTTCAGGGGGATGTTCAAGCTCCCAGGGGAACCTGGCTACTTTTCTGGGAGTCAGTGTTTTGGTTGCCTGCTTTAATATCAAACATAGAGTCTTTCCTGCAGTCTCAGAAATATGGCCTGAGAAGTAATTGGTGGCAGGGTGTATGTCTCAAAATTCTCCTGACCCACAGCTGCTTTTGGTGTAACAAAGGATCTTTCTGTATTTTGTTGTTTCACTATAGATAGCCATAAGCATGTTATTCACGTGACCTTGGTAAGTGTACAAGCTGCATATAGAATATATTTGGAAGTAATAATAAAATGTGTAGTTCTGTATTACCTTTTTGGCAAGAGCTTCCTCTGCCTCCCACCTTGTAAATCACAGGTAGATTCTCATGCACAGGAATGCTGTGGCTTTTATACTCTACTTTCTTCTTTTTAATTTATTTTTCCCTCTCCAATTTCTCTTTCTTTTGGGTTTACAGGGAGGCATCAACAAAAAGCAGTGCAAGCTGCAGGTTTATAAAACTCACACCAATAGAACCAAAATGCATAGCTATGACTGCCATTAGGGCTTTAGCTTTTAACTAGACAGGCTGAAAGAAAATCTGGAAACAAAGCTTGTTTTCTTCCATCACTGTGCTAATTGTTGTTTTCAGTGGGTCTGCCTGAAGTGCATTCAAAGGTTCACCCCTTTGTGATTTGTGTGATATACTATGTATTAATGTTCCTGGTATCTGTCTTGTTGATATATTGTTCTTAGTCATTAAAAGGTTCATTGTTCCAGTTTTCAGATGTGTTTTTACATTGCTTAGTCATTTTATGTACATATATCATTTCTGTTGTGCTTTAACAAACAAAATATTGTTGTCAGTTACACTCTTGAGTCTGTTTCCTTTCTGATTAAGCATTACCCACCCAGGGATGAGAAAGGAACCAGACTGATAAACTTGAGAGCAAAGGCTGGCTTGAAACTCAACATCAAAAAAATTAAGATCAAGGCATCCGGCCCCATCACTCCTTGGCAAATAGAAGGGGAAATCATGGAAGCAGTGAAAGAATTCACGTTCCTGGGATCCAAGATCACTGCAGATGGTGACTGCAGCCATGAAATTAAAAGACGCCTGCTCCTTGGGAGAAAAACTATGACAAACCTAGTCAGCATAACAAAGAGACATCACCCTGCCAGCAAAAGTCAGTATAGTCAAAGCGATGATATTCCCAGTAGTAATGTGTGGCTGTGAGAGTTGGACCATAAGGAAGGCCGAGCGCCGAAGAATAAATTATGGTGCTGGAGAAGACTCTTAAGAGTCCCGTGGACTGCAAGGAGGTCAAATCAGTCAATCCTAAAGGAAATCAACCCTGACTGTTCCCTGGAAGGCCAGATACTAAAGCTGAAGCTCAATTACTTTGGCCACCAAATGAGAAGGGAGCACTCACTGGAAAAGACCCTGATGCTGGCAATGACTGAAGGTAAAAGAAGAAGGGGACTGCAAAGGATGAGATTGGTTAGACAGTGTTATTGATGCAATGAACATGAAATTGAGCAAACTCCGGAGGACAGGAGGGCCTGGTGTGATGTGGTCCATGGGGTCGCAGAGAGTCGGACTCAACTGTGCAACCTGAACAACAACAACCAAATTATTTACTTAATACATCTGTACCCTTGTTTCCAAGTTTACTCATGGTGTATCAACAAGAGAAGAAAGAAATCCACAGTAGCCAAACAGCAGCTTAAAAAATTAGCCTCCTTATACAGAGATCCCTCTGGCTACCACCCTCTGCTAGCTCCATGCTCAACATATTTATTTATTTATTCATTAGACTTCTATCCCGCCCTTCCACTGTGGGCTCAGGGCGGCTAACAAGAGGCAATGCCATACAAACAGTAAAATCAGTAAAACCATCAAATTTCAAGTTACATACTTTACATACTTTAAAAACGGGGGGAACTTGGAGCAGAGCCCTTGGTGAGGAACTTAACAGTAGAAAGATCCATGTGTTCAGTAGCATTCTCTAAGATATGAGTTCCATGTCATGAAGGGGTTTAAAAGGTAAAGGCCAGCACCTTGAATCACACCAGCTGTCATTGTATATTCTTATGCTTACCTCTTTTTTTGCTGTCCAGTCACAACTGACTTACAGCGACCCCGTAAGGTTTTCAAGGCAAGAGACATTTAGAGTTGGTTTGCCATTCCCTGCCTCTGTATAGGAACCCTAGACTTCCTTGGTGGTCTCCAACCCAAGTACCGAGCAGGACTGATGTTGTTTAGCTTTCAAGGCCTGCAGCACTCTATGTGCATTGCAGGTTTGGAACTGTCTTTAATGCTGGCATCGCACTGCAGTAGTCTATCCTTGATGTTGCAAAACCTCAAATCGCTATTGGGAATGGTGTGCAGCCAGCCATCAAATGTAACTGACAGAAAAGACTCTCAGTTGCTGAAGACAGCTGCTTAATTCAGCAGAAGCAAAAGACTCAGGAGCAAACCCAGATGGCCTATCTAGACACTATGACTACCACACACACACACACACACACACACACACGAGATAACAAGTCAAAGAATCACTGCTGCCTCAAGACATCCTTGAAAGTAGCACAGGCAGAGAACCATTTCTTACAGGGCATCTGCAAAAGCTGACATGTATTTGAGCCTTTTAATTATTTAAACCAGGCAAGACCTTACTGATATGTATCAACAGATATGAAAAATATGAATATCCATACATTCCTATTGATTTGAAAACCAAGATGACTGTACTGTACAACTGGGATTACCAAATACAGTTCGCCCATGTCTGAATGCATGTAGAGATCATTTTTATTTATTTAGATTTTAGGGTTGCCAAGTGCCAGCTTCACCCCCAGTGGGGGACTTTGGGGGGCGTCCCCCCCGCCCGCCTGCTCTTCCAGCGTGCCTTTAACTGCAGGGAGCCAGGGTTTCCGCACGCCCGATCTCTAAGCGGAGATCGGGCGTGTGACCCGCAGCCACCCCTCTCCCTCCTCTCTCTCAAGAGAGAAGGGAGGGGGTGGCGGTGGGTGTTGGGGCTTGGGGGCGGGGCTTCCCCCAGTGGCCAGCTGGCTGGTGGCGGGTAGCAGCCCCCCAAAAGTGGGGGACCCCTGCCAAACCAAGGGGTTTGGCAACCCTATTGGATTTATTTATTTAGATATTTATACTCCACTTATCTCCCTGCTGGGGATCCAAAGCTGTTTGCAATATCATTCTCTTCTCCTCAGTTTCATCCTCACCAACAACCACCCTGTAAGGTAATTTAGGCTGAGAGAGAATACCTGACTCAAGGTCACCCACCCAGTGAGCTTCCATGGCAGAGTGGAGGGCTGAACCTGGGTCTCCCAGATCATAGTTGGGACACTTTAACCATATACATGCTGGCCCTTACACCTTACAGCTAAAGAATGTCTAATATTCAAATAGGCACAGTGGAGCCAGTCACATCTACAATAAAGGGTTCTTCAAACCAGGGGGAAAGCCCAGGCTTACAGAAAAATATTTTCTTAACAAAGACCAAATTGAGGTGCAATCCCCTCCTAAAGGTAATAGGGGCATATGGGCCCACACAAACATTGGAACACATTGGAGTTTGTGCAGCATTTTATGTTGCTATAGCTACCCAAAATGCTGCATAAAAACATGACACTGATGGTCACCTGGTGTGGATGACGACCTGGTGCACTGGTTGACCTTGCCACGGCAGTGCGACTGAAAAGGCAAGTGGGCATATGGGCAGGTATGAATGAACAGAACTGGGTGGGCATGGGGTCGGGTGGGTGGATGATTAGGGAGGCCAGAGCAAGCAGATGGGTAAGGTAAGCTGCAAGCCGCAGTGAGGGGGAGAGAAATGAGATTGTCCTTGTCCCACTATTCCTCAGAAGTCACCAACTGCTCTTTTGAACTGCAGTTTGCATCTTCAGACAGACTTGCATATCAAGATCTGCAGTCACATGGCTATTTTTTTTCTTTTATGTCCCTAACAGATAATTGAACCTTCACTCACTCTGTTTCTCTGCTTCGGTGTTTAACCTCCACATTAACAATGTTATTGTTAAAATCAAGACTTCAAAAGCTGCAAGAGATGCTTTGATAATTTGGGACCTCATATCACTGGAGTTCAGTTAACCTTCCTCCTACAAACAGCACATGTTTACCTAACAGGTTCCTTAGGTCTTTTATTCACCAAGACCAGCCAGACGGCACGGGATCATCTCTGTCTACTGGGAAAAAGACTGAACTTCTGCTGTATAAGAGTGATTTTGATCAGCTGTAGATTCTTTACAGTTACATTTCAGAGCCTTGACCCTTGACACTACCTCTATTGCTAAGGCAGAGTTACTAAAATCCTATTTTGTGTTTCTACTGGTATTCCCAAATGTGTTACATTTCTTAGACTAAATCTTATTTTTCCTTAATGGTTCTTTGTTTTTCTCCATGATGTCCAGAACTCTTGCTAACCCACAAAACCTTGAGGAACAGAGGAGAGAAAAATAGAATAATGGATGTCCGGGTGTGCCGTGGGAATAGCATGCTCTGATTTATTTTCTGAGGGTCATGTGGGGTTTTGTTCGCAACTGCAGAAGCTGAAACAACAGAAGCTTTGCTGTGGGGTAAAAGTTGCAAAGACATTTCAACAACTATATTACCTTGTAAGCTTGATCAGGCCTTCCTCTGTACTCCCAGGACTTCTGTTTGAGGCACCTCATTCTTCATTTATACAGAAGTCTACATGAGTATATGTTACACCAAAATGTTCAGTGTACATCAGTGCAACCATACCTTAAGACTGAGAGCTGGCCACTGTGCCTTTGTTTAGTGCTTTCCTCTGCTCTATAGTTACAGTACCTGCCTCACAAGAACATTGTGGGATTGCTTAATCTCTCTTTTATTCTGATTTCCTGCATCAGATGAAATCCTGCCTTATCTGCCTCATAGATTTGTACTCCATATCTATGGTGCCCTTATAGTGCCACAGTAGTGACTCAAGATCTGTTTTTCCATTGGTTCATTCCACAAGTTCTGCTGTAATATTCAAAGGCCTCACATTACATCTAACTATAATTTTTATCTTGCCTTTCCTCCTTTATGGACACCACGGTGATGCATATATTCATCCTTCTGGAGCATCTTTATGAGGCTGTCCAAGGCTGCTATCCTTGTTTGACAGAGGAGGAACCAAAACCCAGAGTAAGCTCAGTTCCTTGATCACAATGATCACTTCTTCAAGAAAGTGAATTGGGGACAACAGGATGTAAACATAGCTGTTAAGGGCATTCCTCCATCCCCAAAAATATTTACTGCAATAGCTGGAGCAGGCTTATGATTTAGTAAATAAACTTTTTTGAACAATAAAGCAATCACTGGGCTCTGTTCCCTAGCAACACAAATTGCAAAGAGCCTTTGTGGGCTCTGACTGCACAAGCGGACCAATGGCAAATCCTGCCACAGACAACTTCTCTTTCCCAGCCCTTCAGCAGCACAGCGGGCTTTACTAAGAGGGCCTGTCGTGCATTAAGCTGTGGGTAATGCAGCTCAAGAAAATGGCTAAGGAGACTCCTGACCTAACATCCTTCGATGCCTCCTTTCCTAGACTATTTAAATGGTACTTATTAATTCATCAGAAGCAGTACTGCCCACAGTAAGTCACACATGCAGGCGCCTGGCATGGAATGAATGAATGAGCCTTCATTAGCCATGTGTCTCCAGCTGAGGAAATACTCAGCACGGGGGGGGGGGGGGGGGGGGGAAGATGGCATATGAAGGGTGAGGTCAACAATCTCATTTTTGGAACAGAAAAGCAAGTATCTAACTCTGTCTTCACATGAACACATGAATCTGCTTTATACTGAATCAGACCATTGGTCCAGCAAGGTCAGTATTGTCTACTCAGACTGGTAGCAACTCTCTCATGCAGAGGTCTTTTCGCATCACCTGGTCCTTTCCACTGGAGATGCCAGGGGATTCAACCTGGGACCTTCTGCATGGAAAGCAGATGCTCTACCACTGAGCCACAGCCCCGCTCCCTTCTCTTGGTTTTTCAGCTACTAAACTAAAGCTTTCCCTGCCGTCTCAAAACAGCAGTCATCTATGGGAAGGGCAGCCTCAGCAGAATCTGTTCTGCAACAAGTTCTTTTTCCCTTCTATAATTTTTTTTTAAAAAAACGAAGCCTGTTATGCTAGACTTACACATTAAGCAATTAAGTAGAGGGTTGGATTCAGTGACATGTCAGTGGAAGGTACTGACAGCCACAGATCTTTCCCATGTTCCCCTACCCCCCATTGCCCCACTCAAGCACTGGAACAGTGGTAATTGCTCTACAGAGACCCACAGAGACCCACATACAGAATTCCAATCAATCAAAAGAGTCACAAGACTACTGTATGCCCTGGGCATCACCCTAAACACGCACATACAGATGAACATCTGAAACAGGCAATTTAAGTACCTGGCTTTAGGATACCACACCACCTACAAAATTCAGATATGCATTTTATGGAAAGCATTGCAGATACACACTGCTCCTAGTCTTGCAATATGATTCTCACAGTCCTGACAAACACAGCTGTGCTGTGGGCAAGGCCAACAATAGCTTCCTAAAGAGCGAACAGCTATTTCCTGGAGCAGAGGGCAGGATTGTTTCATGGCCCATGACTCAAGAACTGATGAATGGTGCTTCTCATTTTATTTCTGTTCCTTGCAACTGGCCAAACGTAGGCTGAAGCCTCAATTCAAAATGCAAGGAACTTCGGGAGTCAACTGAAGCACAAACTCCCCAGTTCTGCCTCCACAGTCAGGAAAACACAGAAACTGGAAGAGGAAAAATCTTACCCTGCTGGGTCCACAACAGAACAGAAAAGCACTGGCTCTTTTCCCTTTATGCTTCCCCCAAGACAAGAGAAGAGAAGGCCTGAATGCAGGGAAGACTCATCCTGCCAGGCTCCAAGCTGGATGACAATACTATGCAAAGTCCACAGGCAGAAAACCTAAGTGGGGGCTGTGGAGATATAAGCCCATGAGAATCAATTCTAAAAGGATGGTTTTGGAGGGTTCCATAAAGCACCATGTAATATCAGCCCTCACAGGTTCAGACACCCTGGGCCTAGGCCATTTGGGACTTGTAAAGTTTAATAACAGCACATGAATTGGGCACAGAGAATGGAAGCCAGTGTAGCTAGAATAATATTTCCATTTTATGGTCAGTGTTGCACATTTCAGCAGTATTTTGGACTTCTCCATTAAAACTTTATGATGTGTTGAATTAAACGTCACTGAGTGTTTCCTCAGCTCCTAAAACCATGCTGTGTAGCATTATTGAAAATTATCAGCAGTTAAGATCAAAATTAGCCCAGAAACAGCATTCTATACTCCCATCCAACCCCACAAAAACACTTGTATGTATATTGCATCAACTCACCAGGTTTGCAAGGAGGGGGATTTTATTAACTGACACATCAAGGCAGTTCTTTGAAAAGAAAGGAGTATCCCACACACTTCCCCTGAATCAAAGCTTCATCTGTCCCACTGACTTCACAGGGAGACTGTGGGGCTGTTTTTCATCAACACAGCCAGGAAACACAGTGCAGGTTTTGTGGACAGAGAGGACCAAACCTAACCCTTAATGGCATGGAATCTGTTAAAAAAATCACAAGGATTGCTTCAGGCACAGAGCAGCTTTTCCAGGCCTTTTCCCAGCTGCTGTCAAACATGGTCTCCACTCACTAAGACAGAAGGATGCTTTGTCAGGCTGGACTAAGATCAGAGGCTCCCATCAGCAGGTTCAAAACAGTGCTGGGGCAGAGGAGTGAAGGGAGATATAGACTTTTAAGAACCATACAACAATTGCTTGAAAAGGGGAGGGGGGACAGTTTGAATGATGAGGCATGTCAACTGGAACTGTACCATAAAGGGGCTCACAAGGTCACCATTGGGGGCAGTGCTCCTTCTAAGCTTGTGTGTGTGAGCAGCCGCTCACTAACACAGGAAGTCCTGCTCAGCAGCAATCTGGAGCCACACACAGTCTTGCGCTGCCCACTGTCCATTTTAAGATCACAGCAGTTATACTCTGTTCAGGATGTGAATCCCTTTGCTCAGTAGGGGGAAAAATTAGAGGGAATATTGGGTGGGTGGGTGGACATTTTTTCACAGATCTATAGCCCTTAATGGTGAACAAACAAGTATTTGTTAACAGAGAGCCCTCCAAGGCAATGAAAATCTTTCATTTGAAGTGACAGAAGAACAAAAGCATATTTGGGTGCCGCAGGAGCCAAAGCTCCCTCAGCAGATATCAAGAGCTTTGGATCAGAGGCTGCAGTCACAAGATCACATCACTAAATCCAGCTTTTTAAAAAGGTCTGAGTAAATGAAGAGTTCTAAAATGGGTAGGATTTCCCCCCATTTCTTAAAGAGCATTTAGGACAGGAGTGCTTAGCCTGGTGTCCTCCCCCCCCCCCCCGCTTCAGTTCCCTCCCTGTTACTTTGAAAATTGCCTTTGTGGGGGGCGGGGAATATCAAATTAAGTTAAGGAATCCTTTCATTCCAAAAAAGTGTAGGGTGGCATGGGATGCTACTGTGCGCAGTCAGATAACAGTCATCATAGCGACCACATTACAACATCTAGAATAGTTTCTCATTGATATGAATAAAAGATAACATACCAACCCATTATGATTATGGACATCTGTCTTTGTTTACAGCAGGTCACTGAATTTTAAGGTAAAATTTAGTCTTTTCAAATGTTCTTCGTAAGAGGGTTTTCAGCAATGATTCCCATCAAAATGAAAAGTCAAAACCGATTGGATATCAGAGATGACGTGTGTAATGCCATGTCTAAGATCACTCCATAATTTCAACTTTTTATTCAAGCATAACAGCAACCTTCTGAAATATACTGCTGAGCAGAATTAAAAGTTTATTTTTTTTGTTTTATTTGCACAATTTGAATTAATTTCATTTTTGTCCAGGAAGTGGACATTAATTAAAATAAATTGTATGCAAAATTTTGTGTGTATGTGTTTATGTGCACTTTTCTGAGAAGGAGATCCATAGCTTTTATCAGATTTTCTGGGACTCAAAAAAGGTTAAGAACAGCTGATGGGAGATGACTATTCAAACACTTCCGATTATTTAATTCAGAATAAAAAACAGGCATTAAAAGAAAGTTTCTAAAAATAGGCTTTGAAAAAACAGGGTGAAGTAAAGTTTCACAAAATAAGATATACTTTAATGATCTGGCAAGGGGCCAAACATTGGAAATGTTCACTCAGGCTCAGAATAGCTACTCTCCTTCTCTAACAAACAGACAGACACTGTAACTGAAGGCCAGTGATTTATTCCACATCAATACACAGATCTTTATCTTCTTGGTACTGGAAACAAGCTCACATCTGCAGGAAAAGAGCAGCATCTGGGAATGATCCATGCAAAGGAAGCACATGCTATAAACAGGGGCTGGTATGTGAGTTACAAGAAGCATAGAGCAGCCAGCCCTGAAAAGTCTGATCTTTAAAAGTGGCTATTCATATCTCACCATCAGTGACTCTTGCACCTCAGGACAGGCCTAGCCCCACTCAAGCCTCAAACCATCACATGGCTGTAGGACTGGAGCCCAGCTGGCTTTTTCGGCCCACCAAATTTCTCAGTTTCCTGTTTGGGATATTTTCCAGTTCAGCTCAAGTAAATACACACTACAGAAAAGAACGGGGAAGAAGGAGAGGAAATGTGTGTGTGTGTGTGTGTTTTAAAGAGTCCTGACAATAATTATATAGTATTATTAATTCACTATCATTAAGCAAAGCAGCTTCTGGACAGAAGGGACTTGGAGTTGAGAAAATGGCAGGTGGAAGAATACCCAAGACCATTCCCTGAGTGCTACCTCCCTGATCCAATTCAGACCCCACAAGCAATGCTCCCTCTAAGCTGTGGAGTCTTCTGAACAAAAATTCTGCTTTGTGAGCTACTGGCATTAAAAGCTGTGAGCAGGTGATTTGGCTACTGCATAAGTTAGTTTGCTCTGGAGCCAGCCTTCCTGAGCTAAGACAAAAATGTGTGAGCCAAGGGCTAAAAAACTGTGAGCTAGCTGACACTAACTCAGCTTAGAGGGAACACTGCCCACAAGCTATTCCCCTCCCACTGGGTCTTCAAACACATGGATGCCCTCAGAGATACAAACTGGTATCCATACATGGGAGAAAGGAATGAGCTGGTGCAATTTGGAGAGGACAAATGGCAAACAAGGGAAGTGTTTGTGCACATATGCATAGCACCCTTTTCCCACTCCAAATCAACCCAAAGCAGCTTCTCTTAATTAAAAATGGCACAAGAACTCAGTTACTCGTTACATCTGGACCTTCATGTAAGATATAGCAGCCACCCCTTCCTCAAGTGCAAGTTAATATGCAATGCTAAATTTCCATGCAGTTTAGTTAAAAATAATCAATCTCCCTTTCTCTGAGAGTTGGGAAATCTTTCACTGGGATAAGACTAGAGAGGTATTAGCAGTGAGAATTCTCTTTAGAAGGCTGTAGGGTTATGACTGCTCAGCCACTTCAAAGAATTTAAATATGCAGTGCTGGGGGATGGGAGGAAGAAACAATGCCCCTGAATTCACCAGGCCACATCACGCAGACAACATTGCCTGACAGCCTATTGTAGCCTGCCACAGTAAGAACAGCAAGAAGAAGATGCTGCAGTCGCATGAATTAGTGCTTTTAATTGGCAACAGCCCCACAGCCTGCAAGGAAAAGCATTCAGCACATATCTCTCAAGCACCACTGAGTGCCCTTGGGAATGAAGGATAAACATCAGGAATTCCCCAGAGCAGGCAGCTGTGCCATATTCCACAGACAGCTTCCCGACTGGCACAAATCTTTCCAAGAAGTGCCAGGTTTGTAAGAGGCAACAGCAAGCAGTGTGCCCTGTCTGTTCCCTCTTGGATCATTTCCAGCCCTCAGCTCACAGCAGAATTTCACAAGGGGACAGGGAGACCAGGAGAGGGGATCATTTCATCCACTTCCTTCCCCAATTGCCAGCTATATGTATTGAATGGCTGATAAATAGCGGCTCAGTTTCATCCTGGCACGGCGCCCCACAGGGAGCTGCCAACCAAAGACACAACACCATTTCAACTCTCCATAGGAACCACAATCTGCATTCAAGGAGGAGGAACAAAGCCTTGTGGCCTTGCTAAAGGTAAGCCTCTTTGACCACTGATGTCCTTGGAGCAGTCACCCAACAGCCCACAAAGACCTAAAGCCACATAAATTTGCTACCTACCCTAATAATGCAAGAAAAAGCCAAGATCCCCTGATTTTCTCCTGAAGTTACTCACCTCCTTCCTGGCTTCATTAGTTTTTTTTACCATTTAAAAGCTCCAAGCTACTGTGGACAGTGATGAAAAATAGAGTATTACTGCTTTTTAAAAAATTAAAAACTACTTTAAAAAACATTTTATTTTCTGTGGCTCTCATCTGACACGAGTGACTATCGAAGGGGAAAGGGGAAGCTATATCTGAACAGCTCTAACACTGAAATCAGACTGTCAATTGGAAAAGAGACAATGGAGCTAGTTGCCTTATGAACACATAAACTTGCAGCATAATGGTAAAGTAGATTAGGGGCACCAAAAACTACAAACGGGGTCTGTGCCCCAAGTTCACAAGGTCAACAGAACTGTGTACTTGGAACAAAATGAATGAATTAGGAAGGCAGCCAAATATGCATTGTTTTGAAATGTAATGTTTGTCATATATTAAGCATTTGAATGCTGAATTTCCCAGAATTTAAGTAAAGGTAAAGGTTTCCCTTGCTCGAAAGCCAGTAGAATCTGACTCTAGGATGCGGTGCTCATCTCAGTTTCCAAGCCAATGAGCCAGTGCTGTCCGAAGACTTCTCCGTGGTCATGTGGCTGGCATGACTAAACACTGAGGCGCACAAAATGCTGTTACCTTCCCACCGAAGTGGTACCCATTTATCTACTTGCAATTTCTTGCTTTCGAACCTCTAGGTTGGCAGGAGCTGGGGCCAGAGACGGGAGCTCACTCCATCACGTGGCACACTCGGGTCTCAAACTGTAGAACTACAGACCTTCTGATCTGCAGCTCAAGTGTCTTAACCCCAGAATTTACATGCTGCTTAAAAACTGATATTGATGTCTACAAAGCTTAACATTTTTTCTATTCCTACTTATAGTATGAAGTTTTTCACAGGGCTTGGCATGACCCACAGGAAAAAAATGCTATTGGAGAACTGGAAAGCAACAGACGTTTAAGGATGTGGACTCGGTTATACAGGATGGAAGATGGCAAAACCTGCATGTCCCGTGTCCCCAAGGGCATGGCCCCACACAGTTTCATTTTCTTTAACCTTTCCAAAGCATCTCCACAGCCACAGCATCTGGAAACTTACAATTTGTCAGAGTTTAAATTTTCATCATTCAGACTAAACTACACTTAGTACAAAGTGTGTGCCATGATTCTGGTAAATTTCAAGTCATGACAGATAATGATCCTAATCTTGTGTTAGGATTCACTTGGAGTGGTGTGACACCATACCTCTGCACAAGTGTCCAGGTCTTGTACTCAATGATCAGAAGCTTTCCTTCCTGCAGCTAAACAGAGATGTCAAACAGGAAGCACAATACAACCCTAGATTGTACAAGTGCTTCCGTCCTTTCAATGCGGTTATAACATTGCCCCCCCCCCCCCGCCCCAGATCTCATCAGCAGCTATGTTTCTGCTACAGAGTCTAACAACAACCTACAAAAATAAGACTGTCTATTGCAGGCTCACACACTGACCTTCTGTTAATAGAAAATCTGTCCCGTCTAAAACTACTGATGGCAAAGACTCTAAGCTATTTTCAGGTGATAACTGAAAAATGCAGGCATTTCAGAACCAGGGGATTGATACAATTTTCATTTAATTACAATGCAGCTGACTTCATGCGATGTGGTGGTTGGTGCTAGAAAACTCTAAAGCCTGCCATCAGAAGCATTTTTAAGAAGCTGGCATCAGTGAATTATTAAAGCATCCTTCAGCCATGTGGCTGCATCTGGGTTTCCAAGCATCTCAATTCATAAACTGCATGCTCTAGCAAACACTAAGGACAGGGCCACAGAAAGTGAGTATGGTGTAGTGGCTTGAGAGCCAGAGCACACCAAAGGAGACCTGGGTTCGAATTCACACTCTTCCATGAAGTTGCCTGAGTGATTTGGACCAGTCATTTCCTCTCAGCCTAGCCTACCTCTTAGGGTTCTTATGAGAATAGAATGGTGTGGGATGGGAAACTAGGTGTGCCATCCTGAGCTTCTTGGAGGAAGGGTGGGATAAAAATTTACAATAAATGAAACAGAACTCCTATCTGGCCACCTTAGAAAACTGCCAATGTATTTAAAAATGTATCTGCTTTCAACAGGTAAAATGAAACAGAGTTCACATCCCAATGACAACACATGAAAAGGGATATGAAAAATCTCATGCAAGTGTTGGGTGACTATGAAGACAAATTGATCTGCAAACACACATGGGTTTTTTGGATAAAAGGTAAATTAAAAACCAGCTCCTCCTTCACTTCACTACAACCGTACTGTGTACAGGAGCCAAGGGAAAGAAGTAGTATTGTCGGGTTAAGTGGGTAAGCACTGCTACATTTGCAAAGTCTTTGTGCCTTGATTGCCAGGCATTTCAGTACATCTGCTGCACTGGAGTGCAACAGAAGCCAAGTTTTAATTTGGCAGACCTTCATTATTTGCTCTGGGAAAGGCCTTCACGCAGGCTTCTTTTATTTATGTTTTGGTTTCTCAGATCAAATATTGCTACCACGCACAGAAAGAGTGGGAGAAAGAGAGAGGGAGAGAGAGGCAGATCCAGATATTGATACAAGGCAGGATACTACTTGGACTACCTTGCATTCCTCTGAATTCAAGAAACAGCTTAAAGTGTGTTTGTACATGCACACAAATATAGATTAAGGATAACTTTTTAAAACAAGAAAAACACCAGCCCTTCCATCTGCAAACAGAGCTGTAGGAGTGAATGGCAGTCTTCCCACAAAGGCATCATGAAAACAGCTCAGTGGAGACATTAGGATTGGCACTTTCAGCTTGCCAATACCTTAAGCAGCCATTAGAAGCAGCATTGAATACACAAAGGGTATCTTATAAATGGCTTCTCGGGAGGCAAATCAGTCGTACAGCCTCATACAAATTTCAGCCCACACAGACACAAGTCATCCTGTAAGAAGCAGTCATTTACAGTGGGATGCAACATGGTATCACCCTTTCACAGCATTTACATGGGGTTCTCCCAAATCCAGCACATGGAGGTTTATACTTTTCCTCTCCCAGTCATCGTATCATTTGACCTCAGGCACTACGAGATCTGAGTAGCCTGGCCCTTAATGCAAATGACTGGCTCTTACTACCTGGAAGTCATACTCTACGACTGAGAAGAGCTGAAACAGGAAATTTCCTCTAAAGAACTGATGAGGGCACCTCAATTTCTTTAACCACACAGCAAACTTCAAAGTAAATTTATAGCAAAATTAAGGAATAATTTATTGAGACTGACACAAGTGGGGTAAGTGGAGGAAAAGAGTAAAGAGACTAAGAAACCCAGGGACAAGGAACACAAGCTCAGCCGCAGGAAAGGTGCGATACTGAGAAACAAGCCAACATAGACCCCTTCCTCCTAAAAATCCCTTCTCCCCTTGGCCCCTCTCTCTCCATGACAAAGCATGTGTGCAGCATATTGGAGACATGACCAATTGGGTTAAGTGGTAGAGAGAAGGAGAGAGTTTTCCAGGGGTAAGGGGCTCTCTGCCCCTGCCTGTGTGACCTCAACTCACCATCCTGCTATTCTTCTCAGCATACCTGCAAAGAAGAAGTAGGCATGGTGCCCTTGTTCTCTTGAAGGCATGCTAAAACAAGGCTAGATGAAACTCAGGCTCCAGGGTGCCTAGAAATTTCATTGCAGTGTCTAGGATAGGGATGGGCACGAACCTGCTCACAAACTAAAGTTTGTGATGAATTTTGGCCGGTTTGTGGTTTGTGAAGTTTGTAGTAGCTCTGCCACCATGAATTTTCATGAACTTTTAGTGCTGTTTGTAGCGGTTTGTGTACAGATACATTTTCCAGAAAGACTGGTGCCACTTAAACTGTTTCCAAAACTCCAAGGCAACAAGGAATTCTACAGCCCTGGAAACACCAACAGACACATTGCTGCCACAATACAGAGAAGCCTGAAGGAGTAGGTCGGCAGCAGCAACATTGTCTGTGGCTACATGGTCACGGATGCCAGCACCAACATGCTGGCAGCGGTGAAGGCTGAGCACCTCAAGGTGCCATCATCTGCCTGGTGCACACGCTTCACCTGGTGGTGAAGGATGCTCTGGGGCTGGGGATGCTGCCACTCTCGAAATGCAGCCCTTGCTTGGGACCTGTCGGCACCTGATTGCCCACTTCTCATGCAGCATCAAGTCTGCCCATCTGCTATGCGAGAGGCAGCGGAAGGGGAATGACCCTGAACACCAACTTATCCTGAACTTACCTACTTGCTGGAACTCCACCTACACCATGATTGCGCTTTTGGTGGAGCAGAAGAGCACAGTGCAGGATATCATCTCTTCCATTACCATCCTCCTGCATGGGAAAGAGGAGATCAGCATCAGCTCCAATGACTGGCTGACCCTCTCCCAAATGATGTGCATCCTGAAGCCCTTCCAGGACACCACCAACCTGCTCTGCACCCACACGGCCAGCCTGGGGCAAGTCAACCTTCTGAGTAGAGGGCTGGACTGGGTGCTGGCCTCCACAGTACGGCTGGGCCCTGAGGGGATGGCTGTACTCCCACAGGTCCAGGCCTTGGCAGAGAGACTGCAGGTGGGCATTGCTCCCAGGTTGCATCCTCTCTGAAATTAATGGGAGTACAAGCTGCCCTGTATCTGCAACCCACGGATTAAAGGCAGCATTGTCCACCAGTATGCAGATCTCATGGAGTGGAAGCATGAGCTCTGCAAAGAAGCACAGAGATTTCAGGCCAGCAGACATGGCCAGAGGGAAGAGCAGGGGGAAGAAGCTGGGGAGGAGGAGGAGGAGGAGGAGCTACAGACCAGCACCTTTGCCTCAAAGAGCCCAATCAAGCAGAAGCCCCACTACTGGTTGTCAGCAGTAAAGTGGGAGTTCAGCAGCAGTGGCAGGGAGGCCAGGCATGCCATGGCGGAGGATTCGGCAGAGGTAATGGTGAGGGAGTACCTCGCCAAGTCCCCTGAGCTTGCCAACACTGATCCCCCTCGAATAATGGTCATGCAAGGCCATCGTTTGGGTTGATTTCTCTTGTGTGGCCGTGAATCTCCTCTCCTGCCTTCACACCAGCATCCAGAGCAAGTGGGTGTTCTCTCATGCCTAGGAGACATTCTCAGCCCCCACCGCTTCTGCCTGGACCTGGCCAGGGTGGGTGAGTTGGTCTTCCTGAAGGTCAACCTCCCCTTGCCCACCCATGTTCCCCCATTCCTCCTCTTCTCGGGGAGATCTGGCATGCAGGTTGTGCCCTTGGCGCTTGGGTGGGAGGATGGTCACCTGTACCAGGTGGAGGTGGGCTGGCCCCACACCCAACCCAAACAACATCTACCTCATAACAAAACACCTATCTCATGAACCAACATCTACCTCTTAACAAAACACCAACCTCATGAGCCAACATCTCATGGAACATCTACCTCAACAGACCAAGCAAGCCCCTGTATGCTACCCCTTTCCGTTGCATTTGTACAATTCACAATCACAATTCACAATAGGTGATCTCTTATCTGCACAATGTGTTCTGCTAATGTTGAAGAACCAGAAATTTCACCAAGGGCTGGGCTTTGACCAGAGGAACTATATGTTTGGGCCTGAGGGGGCCTGTGGGCCTTGTGGGCATGCTTCCCTTCCTTGTGGTGTCCAGCTGGGGTGTCTAACAAGCTGCCGTGGGCTAACTTTGGGGGGGCCCCTTCAAAACCCTCACTGATGGGTGTGCTCTGCAGCACCTGTGTGTTTCAGCCCGGGGGGGGGGAGGGCTGGGAGGACCTGGTACTCCACTGGAAGCCAGTGAGTGTGCTCTGCACCTGTGTGTTTAAGCCTTAGCTGGTGGGTTCCTTGGCTGAGTACCCACATTTATTATACCCTCCCAGCTGCCATGGGGGTATTTTGGGGAGCCCCTATTGAATGTGTGGGGATGTCTGCCTTTCAGTCTGTCTTTCAAATACTAGCTATTTCAGATGGGGGGGGGGCTTTGAGCGTTGTGATACACACTGAGCCAGTCAATGTAGCATGTGTGCACCACTGAACATCTAAGGGCATCACAGACCTGCTATTGCTCAGCTCGGGTGGCTGAACAGCCATGCACACACACCCCACAGAATCGTGAAAGAGCTACCAGTCTGTCAATCCTTTCCATGTCCAGGGCAGGTGAGGTTTCCTGTGGTTGGGTCTCAGGTGGTCTCAGGGCTTCGAGCCACCACATCTATGTTGTCTGTTGTAAGTAGAATAATACACCCCAGGAGATGCACCTGTCTGTTGATAATACACCTCAGGTAGTGAGTGTGCTCTGCACTTGTCTATATGCAGAGTAGAATATTACACCCCAGCCACTGGGTGTGCTGTGCACCCCTGTGTCAATGCAGGGTAGAATAATACACCACGGGTGCTGTGTGTGCTCTGTCTGCACCTGTGTGTTTCAGCCTTGGCAAGGGGCTGTGAGCATTGTGGGCACACTGTGAGTTCTGGGTTTCCGGTGGACTCTGGGCCACCATTTCTAGGCCATTCTCCCAGGGCCGCCAACATGACAGTGCTATCCAAAAGGGCTAATGGGAATTAAACTCCTGAAAACTGAAAAATAAGTCTGGCTCCCAATTCTTTTTGGTGGCTTGTAAAGCCAAATGAAATTTGTTAAGTCCTGTGTGACTAAAAGGGAACCTGCCCTCAGCCCTGAGAGACTAAATAGCTGTTCTCTGGCATGCAAGCCCTTGTTTTCGCCTGCCCACCCTGCCTGGTGGGGCTATTTTCCTTCCTTATTCGCTACCACCACTCACTGTATTCACACCGCCTTCCTAGAGGGACAGTGAGACCCCTCTGGCTGATCCCCCAACCTGGGAAAGTGGGTACCTCGATCTTTGGGTGCCCCCTGGAGAGTTGGCAACCACTCTGATTTGGGCCCGTTTGGGTTACCTGGCCTCCCTTTGCCTCTGGTAACGTGCTAAGCGTGGAGGACTAAGTGGTCAAGGCACTTCCAGGTCTTATAACTCAAAAAGGTTTATTTGAACTCTATACAAGTTAGGCACAAAAATTAACACAACCGGGCACAGAAAATAAACAGGAGTAAACCGCAATTCCTCTGTCCCTACACACACCCTCTCTACCTCTGTAGGTTGCGGCCTCAGGATGGGATTTGCTTTCCCCGTCCTTGTTGTTGTGGAGAGAAACTCCAGCCCTCCTTAGGACTGGTCACCAGTACAGCTACTCTCCTTGGCTCTCCACCACAATTTATAGCGGCCTGGATTACCCACGGAGTGTGGAGTAGCAGGAGTCCCACCTGTATGCTCCCTTGAAGCTGCCGTCCAAGCTGAGCCAAAGGTCAAGACTAAAAAACTCCCCTGAGGGGCCAAAGCCTTTATCTGCCTGGCTCCACCCCTGGGGTGGGTCCATGCTTTCCCACACTTTTTCCCTAAAGCTTCTGGGAAAAGTAGGCAGGGAGGTCCATTGTTCCCTATGGAGCACCTCCCCCCTCCAGAGGACTACCCAACTGGCAGCCATTTCGTTACAGCCTGCATCAGCAGCAGGTCCTTCTGTAAAGCTGGGGGTGGGGGGTGGAAATGGCAGTTGTATAAGGGGCTGTGGCTCAGCATGTGGGGGTCTGTAACTCACACAACCCATATTTATATAAGAGATTTCTATACTGCCTCATCATAGTCCATACTCTAAAGACCACTGCTATAGGAAGTCTAGTTCTTTGTCAGTTCTTAATGCTTTCCCAGAACTGGAATATCTGGACCAAAGATGCCTATGAGAGCAAGCCTAAGCTGGTTTACTCAGAAAGAAGACTCATATTATCCAGTGGGGCTTACTGCCAGAACAGTGCCCTTAGGATTGCTGCCTGTGTGTTATGCCACAAATGATTAACATTACCCCTCAAATGTAATGGCTATCCACATTCCCTGTGGACTGTTTCATGGTCTCCATCTCCCAGGCAGAGTTAATTTTCCACTTTCCTCATTTGATCAGGTTCTCCGACAGAATATGGGCAGACTATGGATGTTTTCTTGTCTTGGCTTCCTTACAACAGTGCTGTTTACAGGAACATCCACGTGACGTTGTCCTGCTTCTTTGTGTTGTCCCCACTCCACCCCCGCTTTGTTGTAATTGTTCCCAAACTTGGTTTGGTCTGGTCTTTTAGGAAAAGATTTCAGTCAAAGAACCATTGAATGGCATGTAGATGACAGGAAAGGTATACATTTTTGCAGGTTCTATCCACATCAGCACAGTTTTCCTTGCCTTAGTCGTCACATCTGCCTCTACACACCCTGCAGGCCTTGCCGGGGGGGGGGGGGGGGGGGGAGTTTTAGCGATGGGATTCTAGTAATCTCTCCTTATATATAATTGAATAGTGGGTGCCAAAGTTCTAATTCTAAAATGCACTCCCTTAGTGTATGGCTGATGGCACTGCTCCTCAGCATATATCGCCACCAATCAGAAGGCAAAGCCCGGGTCTTGCCCACACCACAACTGCTGTGACAACCTGGTCTTTTGAATATGGAAGCTGATTGGACTTCAGTCCATTCCACACCTCAAACTCCCCCCCCCCGCAAGGCAGTTGGAATGTCAGTTGCATATGGAACCTGCTGTATTCTGGTGGTGTGCAGGTCCCAGGTTCATGTTTTAAAAGCAGACTGACACTGTTTGCCCAAAGCCAGAGCACTCTCCCAGAGCCTCTTTCTAGATCCCGTTGTATTTATTTCCACAACGGCCTTATTTCTAGTAATATTATAATGATGTATTGCAATAGTGCACTAAGACCTAGCTTTCATTTTTTAATGGACGGTATGTAATCTCTAGCTGTTTATGTTGCAGAGGTATAAGGGGAAAGATGCAAGCTGCATGTTTCCCTTTATAACTCTGCAACAGGAGAGGCTAGAAACTTTTTAGGAATGAAATCTGGGAGCTAATACATTGTTGCAATATTTTGTTACAATGCTGAACTTGTAGCCATTCCTGATTTTGTTTTAAAATTCTTCCAGTGGAGGGGGAAGAAATGGTTGCTACGGGGGGGACTAATGCAAGGAAAGTGCATGAAAACCTGCTGTGTGGATGCTCCTCTGTAGTTGCAGCATCAGTGAGAGATCGACAGAAAATTATCTCTGTACGGAAGCAGCCTGTGATACCACACAATCTTTCCTGGCAGCTCTTCTTGGATTAAACATCTAGATAAAACCAAAGCTTTTGAAAAAGTTGCACAGGGGTTGTTAAAGGCAACCACAAAAAACTGCCCCAAGTAGGGATATCCAATAAGTCTCACTCGTGCTGGAGGGAAAATTAAATTCCTAGGTGCCCACGTTAAATTCCTAAGAGCACACATGACCAGGAACCCGGTGAAAGTTTAAACCCAGACTGCACCATGTCTGCCTATCTTGAAATATTGAATGTTTAAGTTGACGTTCTCAGATTATAATACTGGAATAGATTTATTCTTCCCACCTACCGTACCACTATACAAGAAAAACAGATTCATAAAAGACTTGCAAGGGTAATAAGGAGGCTGGCTATAATAGCATTCTGAAACAAACTGACTTTTCCTGCTTTAACTCTGCCAGTATCTCACATTTGAATAGTCAATGGGGAGATCATATAAAATACAGAAGGCTCAATTAAAAATCCACAGGAGAAGAGGAAGTGCTTGTTTTGTTGTTCTTCTCCTGACCCACAAACAAAGACCATGTTGGGACTTGCAAGCAGTTTGGCCACAGTGTCTTGCAGTCATATCTTGGAACCAAATTTTAAATTAAGCCACAGCTGGCACTCACCTGTCCCAAGACAAGAGGTTTGCAGTATTCTGCTGAGTTACTTGGAGTATATTTGATTCTATTTCCTTTAAGGCCCAAAGAAGCCAATTTTAGATAGGCAGAACCTGCCACAAAAACCACATCCGTAAATTTTAGTAAGTAGATCACAACTGCCAACTCGTCCCCAGTGCTGGTATATGTTCTGAAGCTGTAGAACCACAGTTGTATCCATCACAGCCTAGCACTCAAGACATCAGGGCTCAGACCCAAGGAGCTTCCGTGTGTGTGTCCGCAAGCAGTGGGGGCAGGTGCCAAGTTCCTTCTTCAGCTGCAGACCCTTTCTCCACATTGAATGCTACCCAGGAGGATTCTAAGCTTCAAATAGGGTTGCCAAATATAAAAAACTTATCGGCAGGGGAGCTTCCAGTTGCTCCGGGAGCCGGCCGGGGATGTGTGTGCGCGCGCGCGCAAAGCGCGTGCACGCTTCCGGAGCGTCACCCGGAAGTGACGTCACACGCTGGGCGGGGCCACACCATTTGAGGGGGAAACTCTTTGTTTTCCCCTCAAATGGCGTCGCCCCGCCCCCAGCGTGCGACGTCACTTCTGGGTGACGCACACACGGGGGTGGGGGTTCCCCCGGGCCCCGATTCCGCAGGAGCGGGAATCGGGGCTCGAAACCGGGGGGAATTCCACCCCCCGGGGGGATTTGGGAACCCTAGCTTCAAAGCAGCTTTTGAAGGATCATGATGATCAGTATACACAACCTCTTCAGATCAATCCAGTTCTGCAGGATAAAAGGATAGCAGGGAACCTGTGTGAAGCTCCTTGCTTTAGACAATTTAGTAGTTCAGCAGCCATCTTTCTATATAATAATGCTGTTTTAAAGTGGCAACATTCCATGCGCTCCCATTGGCTGTAAAATGCTCTCCCTCGGCCATTGGCCCATCAGCCGCCACTCAAGAGTACTCGCATGCCACTGGCCAGGTGTTGGGTCTGCTCCTCTTCCCCGCCCACTCCCCCTTCAGTCACTCTGCCCTGTCAGAATTACTTGCAAACAGCTTTCTGTCTTGACGAAGATGCTTCTCCTGCTTTCCTCCTGTGTGGGAGTAACTTTTCCTTAAGTGGCTGTTGGTAGGTGTAAAAAATGGCAGTTACCTGTATTTGTTTAAAATGTTCTGCCATAAGGTTTAATTTGAGCTGTAGTTCCAGAGAGGGGCCTGTAGGGATATCACTCACTGGGTTGAATGGGGCTTCCTCATCTGCTGGACTACAATTCCCAGCTGCCCAAAGGCCAAAAAGAGTGGGAAAAGAGGGACAGTCCTAAGGGGCAGGGCAGCATCAATAGAGACTGAAGCCCATACAGGGAGGAGACAGTCTTCATCCTACAGGAGTTTAGGAAAGGCTCCTGCAGCCTGTGCTGACCAGGCCACAAGCCACAGACATGGGGGAACCCTGGGAGGCAGCAGAAATTCAGCCACTCCACAATCGGCTGGACTGGGGAATGAATGGAAGTTTCCCTGCTCTCTTGGGCCAGAGATAGAGGCTAGAGCAGAGAGCCAGAGGCCGGTGTGTAGGG
>NW_015170913.1:773636-785195 GCF_001447785.1 Gekko japonicus | reverse complement strand
AGAGGTACTTTTCTCCCTTTCTCACAATACAAGAACTCATGGGCACTCAATGAAATTGCTGAGCAGTCGGGTTAGAACGGATAAAAGGAAGTACTTCTTCACCCAAAGTGTGATTAACACATGGAATTCACTGCCACAGGAAGTGGTGGCGGCTACAAGCATGGATGGTTTCAAAAGGGAATTAGATAAGCATATGGAGCAGAGGTCCATCAGTGGCTATTAGCCACAAGGTATAGATAGGGGCTCTGGGGCAAGTGATGCTCTGTCTTCTTGGTGCTGGGGGGGGGGGTCAACAGTGGGAGGGCTTCTAATGTCCTGGCCCCACTGGTGGACCTCCTGATGGCACCTGGTATTTCTGGCCACTGTTTGACACAGAGTGTTGGACTGGATGGGCCTTTGGCCTGATCCAACATTGGCGTCTCTTATGTTCTTATGTAAACTGGAGCCTGTTTCGCCACGGTGGGCAATGAAGCTCGGTTCAGACAAAGGAAGGAAACCCTTCGCAGGCCTTTGTGAAGCTCGGTTCAGACAAAGGAAGGAAACCCTTCGCAGGCCTTTGTGAGGAACTCATTGGGGCCAGTCTGGCTAGGGTTACCAGCTCCAGGTAGGGAGATTTCTAGAGATTTTCTGGTAGAATCTGTGGAAGCCAGGGTTTGGGGAAGGGAGAGGCCTCAGCTGAACAGAATGCCATAAAGCCCACCTTCCAAAGGAGTTCAGTTATGATATCTGGGGATCTTCAGGCTCCACCTGGAGGTTGACTACCCTAGGCGTAGCCATCAGTGCTTCAGAGCAGGGTCTCTGAGATCCATTTCTTACTGTAGAAGCTGAGTGGGTGATTTTGGACCAGATCACAGACTTTCAGCCTAACCTACCTCACAGGGCTGTTGTACAAGTCAAAAGGGGGAGAGGAGAATGATGTTACCTGCTTTGGTCCCCATTGCAGAGAAAAACCAATTTCCCCCTGGAAAACCAGTGTTGCCAATCTCCAGGTGAAGACTGGAGATCACTCAGAATTACAACTGCTCTCCAGATGGCAGAGATCAGTTCCCCTGGAGAAAATGGCGAACTCCATGTCCTTATACCCTGCTGAGATGGCCTCATTATGACAGCCAATGTGACGTGGCAGTCAGGGCTTCAGAGTACAGTGGAGGCTGCAGGTGGGGGGAGATGGAAAGCTGAAGAGTGAGGGGGAAATAAAGGTAGGTTGATAATTGGCTGGGAAGGAGATAGGGTTGCCAAATCAAGGTAGGAAATTCCTGGAGATTTGAGGAATGGAACCTGGAGAGGCTGAGGTTTGAAGAGGGGTGGGATCTCAGACAGGTACAATGCCATAGACGCCACCCTCCAAACCAGCCATTCCCTCCTGGGGAACCATTATTGCCAATCTCCAGGTGAGGGGTGGCGATCACAGAATTACAACTGATATCCAGGAGGGAGGGCAGAAGTCAGCTGCAGTCAGAGGGGCAGATCACAGTACGTTGATAGTTAGTGGTACCCCAACGGGGCTAACTTGAAGATGCCATCATAACCACTCAAGACCATCTTGTTTATTGAAAGCACTTTATTACTGTTGTTATTGTTATTGTTATGATTTTACTGTTTTATTGGATTTTATGCATGGGCTTTCGCCCCTTGTAAGCCGCCCTGAGCCCGCTTGCGGGGAGGGTGGGGTAAAAATGTCTAAATATATAAATAAATTAAATAAATAAAAATAAATAGTTGGGAAGCAGGATTTTTGCTCACAAGACTCCACAGCTTAGAGGGAGCAATAGAGGGTGCCCAACTGTAGAAATGACCCCACAGAGACCTGTGTGCTACATTTTCTGGCCCACATTGTGTGACCTTGGACACCAGGTATTGTGTAACATAAGGTATGTGAGACTTTACTTCTACATTTATGCCTTTCTATTGTTGTTGTTCAGTCGCCCAGTCAAGTCTGACTCTTCGTGACCCCATGGACCAGATCATGCCAGGCCTTCCTGTCTTCCGCCATCCTCTGAAGTTTGCTCAATTTCATGTTCGTTACATCGGTGACACTGTCTAACCATCTCATCCTTTGCTGTCCCCTTCTTCTTTGACCTTCAATCTTTCCCAGCATCAGGGTCTTTTCCAGTGAGTGCTCCCTTCTCATTTGGTGACCTTTCTATTACATACTCCTAATATGTACTTAACCTGCTTCCAGCCTATGCATTCGCTACACATCACATCTTTCTAGAACTCGTATTGCTTTCACAACGAGCTTTACTGCTAGTATTATTATAAAGGCCATGAGTACACCCACAGTCGACTTCCTACAGGTCAAGATTAAAACATTCCTGTGTTTCCTTTTCCAAACTGAAGCTCTGTTCAATTCCATTAGTTTGTCTGCTTGGGATACCACCAACAGATTGGCTGCAATTATGTCCCTATAAGTGCTGCATCCTACTACTTTGACTCTTCCCCCTCCAGATCTGTCAATACCATTACCTACTTTTGCTGTCTGCAGTGCTAGCTCTTGGCATATCAGAGATGAGCATGTCTCAGCCACATGGGGAACTACTTTAAGTCCTGGATTCAATTAGCCCAGTTTGGAATCAGCATGCCTGCCAGCATCATTTGAAAGCTTTCACCCACAAACAACATCCAGTGGACACAGGATTTTGAAATAGGCAAACAGAGGTGTCAGGGATAGAATTACACACTGGAACTCATTATGATAGTACCATGGTCAAAGACAGCTATTTATCATGTAGCAGCTGACAAAATGCAGCATACAAAGTATAAGCAGGATATGATCCGCTAGATGTGATTTTAAATCTGGGCTGCCAACAGCCACAAGAAAAATAGTTTTGGGGAGGAGACAGGTAATAACCAGCTTCTATAAGGCTTTTCCTGATGTTAATCAGAAAATTGGAAAACTGATTCACTATGCCATGGAAAGAGGCTGCTTCTTAACATGTACCTGACATGTAAGAAGTGTGTCTACATGAGCAAAACTGTTTTAACATTTAAAATGCACATGGACATAAGTGGGGAAAGACTGAGCATCCATCTATGCTTGTAAGTCTGATAAAAGTGAAAAGTAACATTTCCCATCTTTCAGAGCATGAATACATCCTTGTTAGCTGAGTATCAATGCCCCAGCATGTAGGAAGCAATCTGGATATGCAAGCCATATGAGGAAAGGTTTTATAAAATGCAGCAAAAGGAACAGAGACCCCAGAATTACTAGCAATTGTTGCTAAGTAATTGCAGGTCCAGTTCTAAAGGCAGAGAGCACATTACATTGCTTGCTAGTTGAATTTTAGATGAGGTCAGAGATTTCAGTAACATTTTTAAAAATCTCATCAATATAGACTGTTAGGTGTTCAGCATGTAAAAAAAACCCTACACACATCAACAGTTCTGCCCATTTTAGTTTTTATATGCATGTTCCTGAGTTTAATCCATAAATCTGTCTATATTGTCACAACTTGAATATATATGTATCTGAAACTGAACTGAAACCACAAGCAATGTGATATGTATTGAGAGAGCAGTATTATGACAGGCATCACTAACATTTTAAACTGGGAATAATTGGGGAGGGGGAGTTTTTCAGACATGGAAAGACAGTTTTCACCAGTCATAAAAGTTGCCTAGAGAACAGCATATTTTATATGGAGCCAGAAAGTAGAACATCTTGGAGGAGCATGCCTTACCAGCCACTGCCTACCTACAGCTAACGGGCAGTATCTTTTGGTCATCTATTACATGCCCTGCTTTAAAATAATACATACCCATCATGTACCTTGTGTGTGAGACAGATGAATCCAGTTCAAGGATAGATATATACTTGTGGGTAGTGACCAATAAACAAGGACACACATGCATAACTTGAGGCAGGAACCAGAGAACGAACTGTCGTGCTCTGTCCACCTCCTAGTCCTTATGACTAGAACAGCTTTCCTACACAGCAATATATCGCTTCTTCAAGTGGAGGAAGATTATCTGGGAACAGGCCAGGCCTATCAGGTTCAACCCTCCCCAGTAATACTATCCAGGGATTCTTCACTTAGCATATTTTCCCTGAGTTTTTAGCCTTGTAAAAGACCTATGCATTCTCTGTAGTGCTAAAGAGATATCTGATCAACTACTGGCTTGTATCTGTTTAATCAGAGGCATCCATGTTTGTTTCTTCCCAGAAGATCAAAGGTGGAACCCAATACTAGCTCCACTCAATTGATTCAAGACTGCCTAGCATTCAACACAGGAAGTAGAATGTGGCTTTGAGAACAAGGCCTGAAACACTTCTTTCTCCCTCCATCCCCTGTCCAACATCCAGAGTACTGAACAGTTCTGGAGAATTAAAAAACTTGCACACTGTTTTGTGTGTGCGTGGGGGGGGGTTCCTAATGAAAGGGTATTATACAGTTTTTGTTTGAACTATTTGATCATTTTGGTTAATCTTCTAATTTATTTATTTATTATCAAATTTATACCCCGCCCTCCCCGCAAAGTGGGCTCAATAAATTGATACTGAGATGTGTAATGGTCACTTCAGACGCAATGGTATGCTTTGCCCAACACATGCCTGAATCTGCCTGATCCCATGGCTAAAACAGCTGATCCAGGTATCCTCCACAGTTTAGAGAGGCAGACTGCTTTACAAACTTTCAGAAGTCATTAAAGTCCCACTTAAGTAATCAAGACTCCTGCAGTTGTTACAGAGGTTGTCAACTCTGGATCACTGCCAGTTACAAATAAATAGAGGTGAGGAAAAAGCCTCTGATTGCCCAATAAAACACATCAAATGGTAGCCTGCGATAATCATGCCAACGAAGCCCCAGAAGGAGGTCAAGTTCTTAGTATCACATGAAATTTCTGGCTCACAAAATCATACACCTCTCAGGTACATATGCACAAGAAATCCACAAATTCAAAAAGCTTCAAGTATCCGCTGCCAAGGATGTTCTGATTTTACAAAGTCTCTTTTGGCAAGCTTGTTAGGTCCCCTTGTGCTCTCCCTTCCTTCTCTTGCATTAGCACACAGCTCCCTGAATAAAAAATCCAGCTTATAATAGAAAGAGGACAATAAAACATTTTGCTTTACTTAGTGACTTGGCTTTTACACTGCATTTGATAACATGCAGAGAGGCAGTTTTCTGCTCCAGAATACAAACGGCAAATACAGAGAAATAACAAAACTCTGTCATCATAGCCATTATAGAAGCAAAGCAGTTTCTAGGAACCAAGGATGACACAGTCCCAAAATAGAAATTTCAAAATACAGAAACAAAGTTTATTCTAAATGGCCAGGGTATATCTCTTAGCACGCCACTAATTAATAGAGGTTAATGGGAGCATTATTTACAGGGTTCACACTGGGATACGCAAGGGATTTGAAGACAGACAGGGGATTCAGCTAATGAAAAACTGGGTAAAGGTTTTTTACCATATCATAAAAGGTAAAGGTTCCCCTGCTTGAAAGCCAGTCGAATCCGACTCTAGGGTTGCGGTGCTCATCTCCGTTTCAAAGCCGAAGAGCCAGCGCTGTCCGAAGACGTTTCCGTGGTCATGTGGCCGGCATGACTAAACACCAAAGCGCACGGAACGCTGTTACCTTCCCACCGAAGTGGTACCTATTTATCTACTTGCAATTTCTTGCTTTTGAACTGCTAGGTTGGCAGGAGCTGGAACTAGAGACCGGAGCTCACTCCGTCATGCGGCACCCGGGTCTCGAACTGCATACACCCAGATAAACGGTGGTTTGAGACAGGAGACAATTGAATGAAAGAGCCACCAAGGAAGCCCAATGGAAAATGCTCCATTCACACGTAGAAGAACAGATAAAATCACAGCCTTCAGAAACACACCTTGTTATTTAAATTCCTCAAAATATGTCCAATGGCCCCTCAGTAGCAAACGCAGATCACTCAGGAACTTGGATCTTCTTTAAGTACACTCACATGAGCACAAGACTCTGGGGTGTATTCTAGGGTACACCTTGGATCATGGGGGGGGGGGGGGGGGGGGGACTGGAAAAGGGCCAGTGGGACCAGAGGCCCTGCTGGAGACTTAAATTCTGGCCGGCAGGCTGCTTTATTTTGGGGGTCCTGAAGGACAGTGGGGGCAAACAGGGGTGCTGCACCAGTGCGGGGAGAAACGGCATTAGGCAGCAAATCACGCCGTGCTCACGAGAACACACCGTGAGGATTTCCACAGCCGACAAAAGCCATTTGGGGAACAAAGAGGGCAGTGAGTTCCCACCAATGGTAGAGAGGGCATGCCGAGGAGGGGGGGGGGAGATCCTGCTAGGCTCTGGAGAGGGGTCGCCTCAGTGGGCAAGACTGCGATGGGCGGCCCAGACCGCCACGAAGGGCAAAGCCACGCAGGGTCTCACTCAGCCCACCCTTCGCACAAGCTCCGCCGGCGACCGGGAGGGCTTGCCTAGGGGCGAGGATGACGCAAAGCGCTGTACTGTAGGCAAGGTCAGCCCCATAGTGGAGGAAGGGGAGCCAGCTGTTACAAGGGAAACGTGGCTCGGGCGAGCGAAAGCGTACCTGCTGGTAGTCCGGGTCCTTCGGCCGGAAGGCGCTGGACACGGGATGCAGGCTGAGGCTCAAGTGGGGGAGCCCGTGCAGCCAGGACGCCCACCAAGGCGCCAGGTAATCGGCACGCGCCGCCGGCAGCATCGCTCCCTCGTCCTCTTCCCGCAGCTGCCGGCGCCCGAACCAGCCGCGCGCTCCCGGCTCTGCCCCGCCACCGCGGCCGCCTCCCCGAGAGCTCTCGCTACGCCCCGCCCCTTCTGTCCTCGGAGCCGCCGGGAGAGGAAGGGCTCGGAGAGCGCGGAGCCTCCCAGGCCACGTATCGGTGCCCCCTGCAGGATGCACGAGCGGCGTGCTGATTCTTCTGAATGGGCTGGCTATATCCCTCCCACGAGGTGGGTTTCCATCCGTCATAGCAGCATCCGGGGCATCCGGTCTAAGTCTTTGTTTGTTTGTTTTAGTACTGCCTTCCTTGAGCAATGCTCAGGTACAAAAATTAGTCACCGCACTATCTCCCACTCCAGGGTCTCTGACTTCATGCATTCTCCCTTGCGTGCCCCTTTACATATGAAGCTTTGTACTGAATCGGACATGAGGGTCAGTATTGTCAACTCTGTCTGGCATTGGCTGTCCAGGGTCTCAGATAACTTGGCATATAAGTATGATGGGGGCAGAGTTAAGCATAAGAGATGCTGGATCAGACCCGTGGTCCAGATAATTCACCATTGTTTCACACAGTGCTCAGTTGCTCTGATGGGCCTACAAAGCAGAGCATAGAGTCCACAGCCTTCCCCTGATGTCGCCTCCATAGAGTGGCTGAGTCTGAGCTAAGAAATTCCTGGAGATTTGGGTGTGGAGATGGGGGAGGACAGGGTTTAAGGAAGGGAGGGACCTGAACAGACTACAATGTAATAGAGTCCACCCTCCAAAGCAGCCATTTTATCCAGTTGTAAGAGATCTCCAGGCCCCACCTGAAGGCTGGCAACCCTATGCAGCCTTCTAGCTCTTATAATCAGGGGCTTACTGCCTCCAGATTTGGAGATTCGCCTTGGTCATCATCATGGCTAATGGAAACTGATGGACCTATCCTAATTCACGCTGTTGAAAGGTACTGGATCATTTTAGCTGGAGATTCCAAGAGTTCAACCTGGGACCTTCTGCATGTAAGGCAGATGCTATACCACTGGAACTTGCTCTGGGAAAATGTGGGTGTTGCTACTTTTGTCTTTTCCTTCATCCTCTGCCCCAGTCTTTAGGTTAACCCTCATTTCCAACTGTATCCCAAGTTTTAAGAACCTGTAACAGAACCTACCCATGTTAATCTCTTGCTGCTGGGAACCCATGCTTTTCAGTTTCCCCTTCTGTTCCAACCCCACATTGTCTATTTTAGACCAGATCCACACATCATTGGATGTTGCACTATTGTAACCATTCACTTCCTGGATTTTCCTGTCCACACAGGAAAGCCCAGGAGATGAATTATTTGGATAATACAATATCCAACAACATGCAGCTCCTGCTCTGTGAGACCGACAGTATCTGTTTTTTGCAGACTAAGCTGTCTTCTCCCACTGTTTAAAGTTCCCGTCTCCTGCACTAAAGCTCATTGCTGTGCCACTTAAGAAAAATATGGAGGGTACAGCACCATGGCTGTCTCCCTGCAACGTTATTCCATCTCACACATTTAATACAATGTGTGGACCTCTAGTTATGCTCAAGACAGAAATGGAGAAACTGTTGAAAGTTCCAGTGGAAAACTATGGAGCCAACATAAAGCTCTGGTGGGTTTTGTCACTGAGTCAGTTTGAGAAAGAAGGTAGGTCAAAACTTCAACCTTTGCCTCATAAATGGCTTGCTATCATGTCAGGATACCACAGATCCTGGTTCTCTACATACCTTTCTTGTTTCTCTGTTGTTAAGAGGGGGAGGGATCTCCATTTGTTAATCTTTAACTTAATCCTATGCTTGATCCATACTATGGGTCTTATCACAGAACTGCTGATCACCCTTTATTTCTGCACCTAAAGTGTATTCACAACCAGAAGGCATATGGTTGTCAGGTTCAACAGTCAAACAAATGGAGTACAGTCTTCCATGAAGCACATACTTTATTGTCAGTACTACTGATCAGGAACACAAGAACTGTTAGGAATGATTCAAAAGGGAAAGCTTACTGGGATATACAGAGTTCAAACGACGCCACCACCACCCATGGGCCAATCAACTTGATTCCTGCGGGCGGGAAGAAATAAGGGTTATTTGTATTGCATTATAATTGGCAATATTATTTGGGAACTGCTCGTGTACTGATGGGGTACACCTAGGTTTTCTGAACAAGGCAAATGGCAGCTCCTGGGGGCCACTTGAGTTCAGGAAGACAGCACAGGACCATGGGGAGGGGGGAGACTTGTCCCTTATCCTCATGCTCCAAGGTCCTGATCCAAATTGACCCCATCTTTACTTGGGAAGTGAGTTGTCAGAACAGAATTCCAGGTACACATCTAATCAAACAGACCTGGGGAGCACCCAGGGAGAAACATGATGTGTTGCTAGGCTCAAATTAGATAGTGTGTAAGTACAAAGTCCTGCCCTTTAGTCTTGTGCTGAGGGAATTGTAACTAGTTTAGGAGCTGCATGGAATTACAAAGGAACCTTCAAGGAGCCCTGTCTCCAAACTGGGGCAGCCTTCAAAAGAGCAGCATCCACCTTTATCCTTACAGGTAAGGTATCACAAAACGTATGCCACAATAACATATTAGTGGTGGCTGAAATATGAGGTGCCAGGCAGGAATTGCACTGCCTTCATTTCCACATAGTGTGAGTGTGAAAGCATTATTTGAAAGTGCATTCCTGTGAGAAACATAGCTTCCAAAAGAAAGCTCTATAACCTTATTTAAGGCCAGCACTTAAAGAAGCCCCAGTGCCCAGTCTCTGTTTGCCATACCCATTCTGCCTGTTAATCCTGCTAATTGAAGAAGGAGTGTAAAGGTTCAGACTATGGCCAAGTTGCTACTGCTGCCCACTCTTGAGACAGCCACACACCAGCCCTTGGCAGGTAGGAAGGAGCCAGGAGCACACTAGGCTTAAAGAGAGGCAACTCTTCATCAGGCTGCAGTCACACACACTAAATAATCCACTTTCAATCTACTTTCAGTGCACTTTCCACCTGGATTTTGCCAGTTCACACAGTAAAAATCCAGTTGGAAAGTGCACTGAAAGTGGATTATTTAGTGTGTGTGACTGCAGCCATCAGTGAGAAGCAATAGCTTGGGAAGAATGATGCTATCTATTTCCAGAACCCTTTCACATTCAGCACAGATCTGGCCAAAAGTCAGAATGCAAGCGGTTCCCAAATGTCTGCCAGAGCAGGGTGGGTGGGTTGGGAGAACAAGGAAATGACAAGTTAAACCCAGATTCTGTGATGAAGCAAGACTCCTCATCCTGCTCTCTTCAAGGTCCGCTAATCAACAGAAACAACAGATGGAGAAATCACATGAACCCAAGGTAGTCAGGAGCCTTTATCTGAGGAAGGCAGGAGTAGCTAATTCAGCTGCCTTCTGGTCCCTTTCCCTCTGTGCAGCAATTGTTTCTGACACCCAAAGAAGACAAGACAGTTGTAGGAGCGAAAGCAGTGGCTATTCTTCATTCTGTAGGACCTAGGCTTACCTATAGTACTTACCCAATAATTTCAGTTTGGCAGCTTACAGGATTCCCCAGGGAAGTTGGAAATACCTTCAGTGGCATATTATAAACAGATATTTTTATCCATTCAGGGGTGGGTATAAAAAAGGACAGGTCCTTTGGCAAATCAAAGAGAAAACCAATGAATGAAATTAAATCTGATCTCCTGGTCTAGTGGAGCAAACTAAATTCATTTTGTACCATACTGTAACACAAACATGTTCTGGGGGAATGGGGCTATGATTTTTTCTTTTTGTGTTGTTCAGGGGCACAAGCATCCCTTCAGTGCCCCTCTTTTACATGTCTCTTTCCATTACCATCCCAATCACCTCTCAGTTATGGATAAGGCAGTCCTGAGTCCTTAAGAGGGAAAAATGTGAAAATTCAGGGATGACTGTAGCCTTCATGACAATAATTAGATGCATACATTTCCTTAGATCACTCATAAAAAACTTAGGTAATGATGCTGGGCCATAACAATACAAACCAGTTTGGGGTACTGGTTAGGACTCTAATCTGGGAGAACTGGGTTTGATTCCCCACTCCCCCACATGCAGCTGCTGGTGTGACCTTGGGTCAGGTACAAGTAATTTCAGAGCTGTTCTCTCACAAGCAGTTCTCAAAAGAGCTCTCTCAGCCCCACCTACCTCACAGACTGTCTGTTGTGGGGAGGGGAAGGGAAAGGAGGTTTGTAAGCTGCTCTGAGACTCCTTCGGGTAGTGAAGGATGGGGTATAAATCAAATATTCTCTTCCTCCTCCTCCTCCTATTTTTATACTAAGTGAAACATTCCTGTAGACTCTAAAGGACTAACTTATAACCTAAATTGTGCGTGTGTGTGTAAAATGTTTCTGTTAACATTTCATGCAGACTAAGAGTAAAATGGTATTCTCCTATTTTCACCAGTGTTCACCAGTCATGAACTTCAATTTACTTTAAACATATTTCTTGTTAAGAATAGAAGTGGATAGTAACAACTACCCAGTTCAAAACTTTGCCTTTTTACTGATTTCTGGATGTGTAAAAAATTGTAAAAGTTTAACTAAAATTACTTTTTAAAAAGTTTTCAGTACTTTAACCCAGTGTACTTTGCCTGATATCAACTCACGCCTAGTTGTGGCTATTCTAATATTTTAAACAAAGACTTAAGGGGAGGAAGGATTTCTTCACAGCTCTTGGCACATCACATCTCCTCTCCTGCATGTCACTTTTAAGAATGTGTCCCCATTTCTCCTTCTATAGGTTAATTTCTTGTTAATTTCATTTTCCTTGCACATGCCCTGCTTGAAAAACTGTAATTTCACTGGCATTTGAACACTTGTTTGAAAATAAACATCTGAGGAAAGCTCTTGAAAGCCTTAGTTTTGTAGGGA
>NW_015170913.1:771153-773624 GCF_001447785.1 Gekko japonicus | reverse complement strand
AAATGGTTATTCAGTGGACGTGCAAGAAATTAGCTGGACTACATAACAGGCCATTCTGCTTTGCAGCCTCTGTGAATCACAGTAGCTGGCTTCATATTTATCATTCCCTCTACCTTTGGTTAATAGAGTGTATAAATCCCAAAGCTTTTGCAGTATGATGTTATGGCCTCCAGCCTGATGCAATGAATCTTTCACTCAAATGTGAACTTGTGGATCTCCTTACAAAAATTACAAAAATATGTAATCTTTCCTTAAAATCTGCCTCCATTCCTGAGGACTGGAAGGTAGCTAATGTCACTCCCATCTTTAAAAAGGGCTCCAGAGGAGATCTGGGAAATTACAGGCCAGTCAGTCTGACGTCGATACCGGGTAAATTGGTGGAAACCATTATTAAGGAAAGAATTAGTAGGCACATAGATGAACAAAACCTATTGAGGCAGACTCAGCATGGGTTCTGTAAGGGAAAATCTTGTCTCACTAACCTGTTAGTGTTCTTTGAGGGGGTGAACAAGCATGTGGACAAAGGGGACCCAATAGATATTGTTTACCTTGACTTCCAGAAAGCTTTTGATAAAGTTCCTCATCAAAGGCTCCTAAGTAAGCTAAAAAATCATGGGATAAAAGGACAAGTCCTTTTATGGATCAAAAACTGGCTAATTAATAGAAAACAGAGAGTGAGTATAAATGGGCAGTTCTCCCAGTGGAGGGGTGTAAGCAGTGGGGTACCACAGGGATCAGTACTTGGTCCACTGCTTTTTAACTTGTTCATTAATGATTTGGAGTTGGGAGTAAGCAGTGAAGTGGCTAAATTTGCGGATGATACAAAGTTGTTCAAGGTGGTGAAAACCAGTGAGGATTGTGAGGCACTCCAAAGGGATCTGTCAAAGATGGGCAAGTGGGCGTCAACATGGCAAATGGGGTTCAATGTGGCCAAGTGCAAGGTGATGCACATTGGAGCCAAAAATCCTAAATATAAATACACATTGATGGGGTCTGAACTGGCAGAGACAGATCAAGAGAGAGATCTTGGAGTTGTAGTAGATAACTCACTGAAAATGTCGAGACAGTGTGTGACTGCAATAAAGAAGGCCAATGCTATGCTGGGGATTATTAGGAAGGGTATTGAAAACAGATCAGCCAATATAATAATGCCCCTATATAAATCAATGGTGAGACCTCATTTGGAATACTGTGTGCAGTTCTGGGCACCACACCTTAAAAAGGATATTATAGCTTTGGAAAAAGTGCAGAAAAGGGCAACTCGAATGATAAAAGGGTTGGAACACTTTCCCTATGAGGAAAGGTTAAAGCGCTTAGGGCTCTTTAGCTTGGAGAAAAGACGACTGAGGGGTGACATGATCGAGGTTTATAAGATTATGCATGGGAAAGAGCAGGTAGAGCAACAGTGGGAGGGCTTCTAATGTCCTGGCCCCACTGGTGGACCTCCTGATGGCACCTGGTATTTTTGGCCACCGTGTGACAGAGTGTTGGACTGGATGGGCCTTCATTGGCTTCTCTTATGTTCTTATGTTCCAACTCAAAGGCTCCTTTCTAGGGAGTGTGAATTAGATAGAATGGTGTTTTCTCTCTCTTTTCTGACTCTGTGACTTTGTGTAATGAAATTGGCATGAATGTGCAGCAGTCTTTTTAAGGGATGCATTAATGGCACCATCCTAAGCAGAGTTAGGCCCTTCTGACTTCAATGAACTCTGCGTAGAATGGGACTATTAGTCACTTCTGATCATAATATGCCCTTTATATCACATATGGCAGGTATGTCCAACAGGTAGATCGCGATCTACCAGTACAGTGGTGGGCAAACTCATTAGTCAAGAGAGCCAAATATCAACAGTACAACGATTGAAATTTATTTTGAGAGCCAAATTTTTTAAACTTAAACTATATAGGTAGGTACATTGTTATTAACTTAAACTGGCCTTTGCTAAAAATGTCCTCAGTCTGATTGAGGTACGTTCGCTGAGGTCGACCCCTTCCAACTCTCCCATCCACACTCGTCTTGTATACTTGTTTCGTCTCCTTTCGTTCATCCTCTCTATATGTCCAAAGTATCCATAAAATTAAATCATGACAATGACTGACAAACACTAATGTGAACAATGGCCTTGCATCTCCTTGGAAAGTTTGGGTAAGTCAGGTTTGTATGTTGTTGTTTTTAATTTTAGGCACGCACTAGAGAGCATCAATATGTATGGCCTCGCTGGACCAGATTCAAGGTTCTTAGCTAGCAGCTAGCATTCTGTTCCCAACTGCCGCCTTCCAGAGGCCTCTGGAAGTTCAAAGAGCTGTTTGCCCTCCCCCATTCTCTCAACAGCATTTAATATTAAGAGGTTCAGTGTCCCTGAACGCAAGCTTGATTAAGTTCACAATATATTTCATCTCTACGAGTCCCCCTCCCCAAACTTCCCATCCACATCTTGTTGAAGTGGCTTTCACAAGTTAATTGGGCGGGG
>NW_015170913.1:757200-771015 GCF_001447785.1 Gekko japonicus | reverse complement strand
GACACCTCCAAGTAAATATGGGTGGGTTGTTTTAAAGGGGCATCCATCCACACTAAATCTTTGGAAGCACATTGCAATAAAGCCCCTACAACTGTATACAGAAATACTGAGCTTCCCTACCATTTGCCACAACTAGCCCACCACACAACCAGGATCAAGACTCTTAAGTGGACCAACAGACAGGCATACACTCGTTTGAGAAACTGAGTATTACATTACAACACCTCTGGAACATTACAGATCAGTAGAGGCAGCACTGCACAGTGGTCAGAGTTGCAGATTGATGTGGGGAGAACCAGGTTTGTATTCTCACTCTGCTGGCTGAGTGACCCCGGGCCAAATCTCCCCTTCTCTACCTAACCTACCCCACAGGGTTGTTGTGAGGATGAAATGGAGACTCATGGGCAGGGTCCCCAGCTTCCCTGGCAGAAACACTATGTTAAGAAATCTCTCACAATTATGCAGCCATAGCAGGCAGGAGGGAAGGAGGCGAATACCTCCAGCACCAGAGACTTGTAGAGGAAGAGTCAAACTTTGGGGACTCACCCGTGCACCAGAGGGCCAATGCAGCAGGAGGCAAGAAGCCTGGGCGAGCTGGGCTCCTCCATGCCTGGCAGAAGATGAGGTGCAGAGGCGAGAAGTGGGCAAGCAGAAGAGGCACTCAGCCAGCCGCACAAGCTGTGTGCAAAGAAACTCCCGCCGCCCCAAGCTTCAGGGCTGCCTCATTAAAGGAGTGCGGAGGCCAGACTCGCAAATGAGAAAAAGCAAGCTCAGGGTTCATGGGTCACATTTTGGGCTGTGGAAGAGGAACCGGCTCCATTCCTGTAGTTCTCTCGAGTTCCTGCGCTTTTGGTTTTGCTTTTTGCCAATCCGCCTCCCAAGACTGCTCCAGGTGCTCCGGTCTGAGGGCTGCTGGGGCTTCCCGCAGTTCGGCCCCATTATATCCTATGGGCCATTGAAGTCAATGGCAAAAACATAGGGTGTATTCTGGGGGCTGGAGGGGATGGGGTTTGAGGGAGAGGCTCCAGAATTTCAGGGTAGCTGCTGGAGCCTCTCCCCAAGATACCCACCATGTGTCAGGAACATTGAACCAGGGGGTCCAAGTCCCCAAACAGGTTGCCCCATCCCCTCCATTGTTCTCTATGGTGGGAAAAAAGTTACTTTTTCCCACCATAGAGAGCAATGGAGAGAATAGGCCATCAGCCGCAGTTTGCCTACCACCGTACCAGTAGATCGCGGAGGGGTCAGAGGTAGATCAGCTCCTTACCAGTAAATGACAGAATGTGCATTATAAATGGGAGGGGGGGCAGTGGAACCCAACTTTAGTGGGTTAAAATCTAATTTGAAACTTTATTTTCATGGTGGTAGATCACTGGCACTTTCGGCTGGAAAAAATAGATCACTACCTGTTCACGATCTTTTTGCATGGCTTGTGCTGCCATCACAAATCCTTCATAAAGTGCCATGCTGTTTCCCTGCATTTATGCTCGTATGTTGTAGAAAGCTTTCCAAGTTGTGTGAATATAGCTGAGTACTGGCAGAATCCGCACAAACACATAGTATGCTAGATTTCTGGGATGAAATATTATAAACAGAACTCCATCAAGTCCAGTTCTCCAACAGGAACTGATTTCTTAAAAGTGGTTTTATATTTATGGCATCTGCAGAATAAAGTCCTCAAAGTGCTCATCCTTCAATTAAATACTTTTGCTTATTGATTTAATGACCTGGGATCCAGAGAAACATGACTAGGGAATCTTCCGCCAAATAGGGCCTCTTTCTCCCAAACCACTCCTGAACCCTCTTGGGAGAATGTGGAATATAGTACAAGGGGACACAGCTGAAGCAGGGATCTACAAACGCTGGTGGACACCTCCCCCCCCAAAAAAAATATTGAGCAGGGGTGCCATCCACTCCTACAAAACGCATTTTGGGATCTCAGCCATTATTTGCAACCATATATATGGCTTGAAGCTTAGTGCAGTGATATTTATGTTGGTTTCACTTCTTGGCTAGAATACAGAGGATGATTTTTGTTTCTGTATATTGAATTAGTTCATTTATTTAAAAATCTGAAAAAGCAGCTACAGTGTGTTAAAATCCATTCACCATGTGTGCTTGTTAACAAGCATAGTGCTAACTTCTGAAGGGAGGAGGAAACCAATAAACCAAAATTTCAGTCATGGGGAGGTGCAAGAAAAAAAAGGAGAGCATCTATCCGGTCATTTCCCGCAGGAGCGCACAGGAGCGGAGCTCCGGCAGTAAAGAGGCCAGGGGGCAGGCACATGCAACATGCCCCACCCCCTGCTCCCAGAAGCCCTCAGTCAGAGCAAGAAGCAGCCAGGTAAGTTGCAGATCCCCCCCCCCCGCCCAAAACAGTCCACTGGCACCTTTAAGACCAAGTTTTATTCAGGTACAAGCTCTCCCTCCTCTGCTAGGACAGATCTGCACGTCCCCCCCCCCTAGCTAGCAATCCAAAACAGTCCAGTGGAGCCTGAGCGGTGGGTGTTGCCTTCTGACACACTTCCGGTGGTGTCAGGGGGCGTGGCATATGCAAATAAGTTATGCTAATGCATTATGCTAATGAGCTCCTGCACGTCTTTTTCTACGAAATGGCCCCTGGCATCAATACTCAAGGTCTACCATTATTGGGAATTAGTTATTTTTGGGTGCAGATATAACCTGCTTTCAAGTATAATTATAACCCCATCCATTTCCCAATGCAAAGCAAATAATTTCTCCAGAAGTTCTTCCTCCAGTCAGCAGAGAGTAAGGAAGTGAGTTTAAGGTTCTTTCAGCTTCATTTTGCAATAAGGAAAGCAAGGAATGAGTGTGTAACACAATCCATTCCAGAACACAAAACACATCTGGGAGATAAGGCTGTGAATCAAACTCTATTGAAAGAGGAAACAGTGATCAAAGTTCACTTTAAGCCAAAAACACTGCAGTACAATTTTGATAAAACCCAGGCTTGCTTGCTCCCTTCCCTTTCTTTCTTTCCAAGCAGCATTTGCTGATGCCCTTTGAAAAGTACTTTGCCAATCTTCAGTGCAACTAAAATAGCGAACAGAGGCCAAACAGCATGGTTTCTTGCAGACATATTAAAAAGTCTTATCTGACAAACATTTCTTTATTATGCAGTGAGAAAAGCTACAGCAGTTTCAGAACAGCTTGGTGCCTGTTATTAGATACTATGTACTGTTGTAGGACATGCAGTTTGAACCAAAGCTTTCTCCCCCATCGCAGTTCTGTTGAGCTACCCATGCTCTTGTTAAGCAATAGGGAAGCAAGAGCCTTGATAAACCACTTTCTGGGTTGATTCTTAAGGTCATGGGATGTATGTGAATGAATAGCCGCTATGGGTAATGGGCCAAGTAGCAGAAGTGTGAGGAGACGGCAATTTATTTATTTATTTAATTCCATTTATTAATTGCCTATCCCCACAATTGTGGAGCGCTAAGTGATGTACAGAATTCTAAAAACATAAAAGTCATAAAAACCGTGTCCAGCAACATACAGTAATAAATAACAAGTGGCAAAATGTTGTAGTTTGTTACTATATCTGGTATGTGAATGCTTCACATGTTCAGGGGTACGTTCTATAAGGAATAAGGGTCCAGGTAGGGTGCCAGCCATGATGTTAACCGTTGCTGTTCTCAACCGAATGTCTGGCGGAACATCGCTGCCTTACAGGCCCTGTGGAATTGCATAAGATCATGCAGGGCCCTGATGTTATTTGGCAGACAGTTTCACCAGGCTGGGGCCAGGGCTGAAAAAGCCCTGGCCAAGGACAGCAGGATCTCTCTAGGGCCAGGAATCACCAGCAAGTTGTTCTGTGAAGAGCGTACTGCTCTCCTGGGGGTGTAACGGAGGAGGCGGTTCCGCAGATATGTCACTCTCAGACCGCTCAAGGCCTTAAAGGTCAAAACCAAAATCTTGAACTTGACTCGGTGCTCCACTGGAAGCCAGTACATTTCATTCCTTCTCAGTGCAGCCCCTCAGCTTGCATGGCTATTAGTCCACAGGTCCTGCAACCCTGGGAATCAAATCTCTCTCCCTCCCCCAAAAAATACTCAAGATTTCATATATTACTAGGAATAAGGCCCATTGTGGAAATAAATACAACGAGCTCTAGAAAGAGGCTCTGGGCGGGTGTCTCAACCTTGGGCACTCAGCGTCAATTCACTGTGGCAACCTCAGCAGGGTATAATGACACAAGAGTCCACCGTTTTCTCCAGGGGAACTAATCTCTGCCATCTGAGTTGTAATTCTGAGTGATCTCCAGCCCACACCTGGAGATTGGCAACAATGTTTCCCAGGAGAAAATGGCTGGTTTGGAGGGTGGAGTCTATGGCATTGTACCTCTCTGAGGTCCCATCCCTCCTCCAACCTCACCTGGATGTCCAGACTAGCCCTATCTTGTCAGCTCTTAGAAACTAAGCAGGGTTGGCTTTGATTAGTATTTGGATGGGTCAGGGTCCAGGGTCACTATGCAGAAGCAGGCAATGGCAAACCATCTCTGAATGCCTCTTGCCATAAAGACCTGTGACTTGACAGTACTTTCTATCACTGAGGGTTTGATGTGCAGAGAACTCTGCCATAGGGCAACAGGGGAGGCTGGAGGATCTTTGGATGCACCCCCAAGCTCACATTCTGTGATTCCATGTAACTAAGCTCTTCTGTTTTCCTACTGCTAACATAGAATTGATATTTCTACACATACAGCAACACCTAGAGGCAGGATTCTGAACAGTATAGTGTACCTGCACAATATTTAATCACACAAGTGACTTGTTATCAATGTGATCAGTTTAAGTTAAAAGTTCCTGAGCTTTCATTTGTCATGCTGACACCTGAGGGTGTACATGCACAATGTTTAAAAGGAGAAATTGAATGAACTCTTTCTGCATAAGATATAAAAGGAAGTAGCTAAATAGCTAACAAGTGTGCATTTTTGTCTTTATATATTGCATTATATAAAATGGTAGAAATAATCATAGGAAGACAGAAATTCTGAGTCTTCAACTGTTGTTACACCATCCTGTAATCTGGTTTCAGAAGCTGACTCTTGTTAGTCGTATCTTCACAAACCAAAGACTTGCCGGAGGAGTTTGCCTACAGTATTTGTTTTACAGCTGCCAATTTACTGAAAATAATTTCCTCAATATTTTCTAATTTGATACAACACATTACCAACAGATCAACTGAAATAAACATATTGGGTTAAATCCAGACTAAATAGCAATTGCCACCAGTTTCCCCGTTCCAATGCAGATTCCCCCAGCCCCCTATTCTCCCCCCCCCCAGCAGTTTTTAATTAGCATTGACAACTCTTGAGTTGGAAATGCCTGGAGATTTGGGGGTAGAGCCTAGGGAAGGAAGGGGACCTCAGTGGGGTACAATGCCATAGACTCCAAAGCAACAATTTTCTCCAGGGTAACTGAACACTGTAGTCTGGAGATGAGTTGTAATTTCAAGAGATCTCCACACTCCACCTGGAAGTTAGTAACCCTACTTTCCAACCAAGTTTCCCGCACCTCCCTTGCCTGCAGCAGCTCTAGGCAGGCCCACCAAGTTTTCCCCTGGCTCTGGCAACTCACCCCAGCTTTTAGCAGCTCATCTGGTGTGGCTCCAAGTGGGCCAGACCCAGTGGCAGCTCCCAGGCTTCTGGTGCAGCAGCCCCTGCCACCGAACTTTCAAAGGGTTGTTGTCTCTGCCTCTGCAGACAACACTTTTACTTTTGTTTGTGTGTGGGGTGTGTGTGTGTGTGTTAAACCTCATGTTATTTTTAACTTTCCAGATCTTTCTGCAAACCTAGGGGGTCATCCAAATTTGCAGAAAACCCTGTTGGGAGTGTGCCCCCTATCTGCAGATTTGTTATTCAGTGACTACATTTTATAGATGCAGAACTCATCACAGCCAGTGAAGCTTCAAAGGCAGGATTCCATTACTCCGGAGAAACACACTGGAACAATGACCTACTTGACACTGTGCAGTGAAAATGAATGTGATAAGATTGTAAAGGAATTTGACCATTACAGGATATACAGAAATCTGAATGTGCATCTGAACCTGGGTCTTCCAGATCCTCTTAGCCACTACACACCACTTGATTTCCAAGTAATACAAGTGGGAACCCACCATGAAATATTTAGTTTGTTCCTTGTATACCCTTAAATTCAGTCCTATACATAAGCTGCAGTGTGGGCATGCTATGCAGCCGATTGGGAGCAAGTTAATTGTTTAAGTCTTTTGTGTTCTTCTTGTTTAGTTGTTTCAGGCCACACTCTTTTATCCCCCAGTGTCTTTCCCTTCCATTTATCCTACTTCCACCTGCCTTTAACCCTCCCTTGCTCAGTTGGGGGGGGGGAATCACCTTTTTAACTGGGATTCTTCTGCAAACCATGCTACCACCACTACCACCCTAATTTGCAGAAACCTCTAGCCTCACATAGCCCCATTGTACAGAGGTTTTGATATACATGGGGAGGCGCACACAGTAGGATTCAACCCATATTGTTAAATTTGCTCTACAAAAACCAAATTCATTTGAACGGGGGCTTCTTCAAATTTATGGCTGCAGTAGGAAAATAATTAACCATGCTTCAAAATAGAGATCAGACATTCTTAGTTCATGTGATCATGGCTGTTATGTTCATGGATTCTACATTAGGAATCTTTTAAGGCAGCCATCTGTTCAGTGTAAGTGCTAGTTTGGGTGATGGTTTTTCTACTGACATGTGAACTCCAGGCTTTTAAAGTGCCTCAAGGGCATCTGACTCCATTAAGTGTTCCAATATGGTGCCCAAATATTAGAAGAATGATTAGAAGGTCTCTACTCCAGACTGAAAGCATCCCAGTTACTGTACTATTACTTGGATTCAAAGTCCAAGGAGGCTGAGGAAAACAAAGCTGACAGAGGTTCAAAAGGAAGACCCACATTCACCACATTCCAGAGGATGCACAGTATAACTCTTTGGAACTGTGGATCCGAACCTATGCATAGCTGCTGTTCTCTAAGGTACCCCTGAGAAAGATAACGCTGAGTAGAAAGAACAATTAATTCCTTTATTATAATCCATGGGCTAAACTGCAGGCATGACCAAGATTCACTTCAGCTCCTTCACAGCCAAACCTGAAAAGGAGGAAGAAATAAAGATACTGAGTCATAAAGAGACAGATTCTGCCCTCATTATTTCTGTTTTGTCAGGCTGGCAGCCTCTCAATGGTTGTTCACTACAGCCAAGGCTCAAGATGACGAGACTTGTTAGCAGAACTCAGTGAGTGTGCACAGAAGCATGACTTGCTAGCTTGTGAACCAGGTGGCCTGAACACTCACAGGGCTTTTCATATACATACTGCTACTATGGCTGGATGTTCAATGACATTTTACACTGAAAGTGCCCATATCATTGCTCGAGCTGTCGCATCTTCACACTGTCCAGTGGTTTCCCTCCTAGGGAAGTGACATTTAGATACAAGGCTTTAACAGCCAATTTTATTAAGCTGACACTGGTACAACTTCCATCTGCAAGAGAAGTTACCCTCCTGCTACCTCTTTGGTTATGCTGAAAAGAATAGCATTTTCACTCACTTCTCAATGAATTATGTTTCCAGGTCTTTTTAATTCCTGTTACAACTTCTAAAGCAAGCACGAAAAGACTGGTGTTCATTCTGCTCAGTTAATAGTGTAAATGTTTTCATCCATATTATTGCTTTCCAGGACAGCAATTAATGTATTAATTTCCAGGACTCATTTAAGTTGCAACAAGGTGAATAAATGGACAGCTTAAAATAAGATTTTTCTCTCCTTTTAAAAAAATATGTCATACTAAGAATGCCTATTTTTAAAGGTGAGTCATATTATAAAGTTCTGATATTTATACTTCACATGTATAAAACCTTTTAAAACTAAATTTGTAACTTTTTTCCTATGTAAAAGAACAAATTATGGGGAACAACATTTGTTACTTCTCAAAAGAACACAGACATTTTGGCAACAACTAAATAGAAATTTTACAAGTCTGACATCAGTGAGTTAGGTCCATGCCCAACTTCGCATAGGACTTATTTTTACTGTTTATCTTGTGTAGAAACACAATGGCATGAGTCTGATGCAACAACAAAACTAGTTTGGGCTAACTATAGTTTTGGTTCTAAGCCACTGGCTGTGTGTGTCCCTAGTACCATTTGTTTGCCTCTTAAACTCTCACTCATTGTGTCCTCCTAGACAATTGCCTCTTAATACAGGGCTCCCCAGTCGTTTGAGAATTCTGAGAAAGGGAGGCAGATGCCACTGGAAAATGGATGCCTTAGAATAATTGTGCCTAGTGCATCAGATCTGTATGTATTCTACATGATTTTTGAAATGGCTGATATTGTAGTACATTTATAATTATATTATTTTGTTACCATTTTGATTTTGCATTTATAGTATATTAAATTATATTATTTTTCACATTTTCATTGTGCACATGGTGCTTTATTGCCTTTGTACCTTTTCCACCGTGATTCCCATTTTGGTTGCTGCTTTAGATAGAGACCAACAGAGTTTATTGCCAGGCTGACGATGGGTGTGGTTGAAAAACTTCCACCAAATTTTTCTCAGAGTGGTTCATTTTCTGCTCATCGTATACCCCTTTCTAATAGTTGGTCAGCATCAAGCTTACAGCAACATCTCAAGTCATGGTCCCATAATGCAGATCTAAAGCCATGCCAGCTTCAAATAATCATTTACGATTCTGGATTTGCATTAGCTTTAAACTATGATTTGATGGCTCCAATGCAGCATCCACCCATGGTTTGGCCAAAGAGTGGTTTATAAATGGTTTGTCATTAAATCTCCACCATGCCAGTAAATATCAGCCCCCGCTTCTGATAAATTCCATACATTCCATCTTTCAGTGACCTTGCTTTATGTCCTTGTGTGTGTACACAGAAACAGAAAACCACTAATTTCATAATTGGCTATTTTGCTTCTAAGCAGATAATTTTGTAATGCGAGAGGCTCATGACCTATATATGTTCAAAGATCTAAGATTGTTCCAAGGTAGGATCAAGAATCTTTAGTTGCACCTTGACTTGTCAATTTCCCTCAAGCAGCTCCTCCACTGCTGCATCATTTCAGAATACTCCCTGTATTATAAACAGGATGGGCCAAATACTACTGAAGAGATCCCTAATCCTTTATCAAGCATAAAAGTTCTAAGATGCGTACTGTATTTCCAGCTGCTGAATTATAAATCTGTATGCCACAGAGCTTGGGTTGATTTACAACTATAATATATGCTGACTTACAAGCAACAGCAGTAATAATGTATAGTTTTCTAGGGCTAACCAGCAAGCTAACTAGTACATATTTATGTGGCCTCTTTCACATGGATTCTCACCATATACAACATACCAAAATGTCCACTACTTTCTGCCACTCTCAGTACAGAAGACAATAAAAAAGGACCATTTGTAGATGATCTGTTGGCAAGACCACAAATTTAACATAGTTCTCCTCATATTACTATAGCCTTTTCCCATGACCATGGCAACCATCACATTCAGCTACCTGGTGGCAGAGACTGCTTCAACTTTTCAGCCTTTTCCTTGTCTGTGATGACGAGTGTATACAGATACCGGCTGCATCGCACCTTGAATTTCACATTATCCTTGTTTTTTTTAATCTTGACAGCTGCAGGGTAAGAACACTAATGTCAGTGCTGCATCCACAATGCTCAAGTAACAGGCTGACTGATACACCAGGACAAGAGAAGAAGAAAAAGAAGAGATTGGATTTATATCCCGCCCTTCACTACCCAAAGGTGTCTCAGAGCGGCTTACAAACGCCTTTCCCTTCCCCTCCCCACACAGACACCCTGTGAGGCAGGTGGGGCCGAGAGAGCTCTTGACAGAAACTGCTCTTTTTCAAGAACAGCTCTTATCAGAGCTACGGCCCGCCCAGGTGCAAGTGGAGGAGTGGGGAATCAAACCTGGTTCTCCCAGATTAGAGTCCGCGCACTTAACCACTACACCAAACTGGCTCACGAAGAGGCTAGTACAGGGGTAGGATAGGTAATCTCTGGCATGTTTGCCAAACATTTTTCTCAGCACTTGGGCTAGGTCACCAAACAAGCCACTGGGACCAGCTCCACGGGAGAGAAGGCAATAGTATGTCTTATCAGTGCCTTCCTAGACCACACAGCCACCAGAGGGACTGGGACGAGCCACTAAAAGGGCCTAGCTGCACTAATAGGGACTGGTTTGTCCCATTGTGGCTGAGCAAATACAACCCTGATCACCCCCCCCATTTGTTTGTCAGCCTACTAGTATCTTCACAAAAAGAGTAGGTTTTTGTACCCCACTTTTCTCTACCCCTAAAGAGTCTCAAAGCGGCACACAATCGCCTTCCTTTCCTTTCCCCACAACAGGCACCTTGTAAGGTAGGTGGGGCTGAGAGAGAGCTGCGAGAACTGTGATTGACCCAAGGTCACCTAGTAGGCTTCATGTGGAAGAGTGGGGAATCAAACCCGGTTCTCCAGATTAGAGTCTGCCACTCTTAACCACTATATCACATTGGCTCTCACTTGTGCTTCTTCAGCACAAAGGACAAAAAGGCTGCCTATTCCTAGGCCAGTGGGATAGTCTCTTGAATACAAGAAATGGGACTGAATTTCATTCCACCCCATGGCATGGCCCTTTTGTAAAGACATCCATAAATGATATAAATGTTAAAGCTAGCGGATTATTGTATACTATCCTACTTTCTACTGAGTATGCACTATTGTACGCACACTAGCCTACTTTCTACTGAGAACCAGTGCAGTGATGCAGTTAGCATTTCAAAATAAGACAAGAGAGATCCAAACTCAGACCCCTACAGTGCCACAAAGCTTGTGGGATAACCTTGGACCAGTCATTCTGGCAGTCAGACAGAACAAGCTAAAGCTGAATCCAGAAAAGACAGAGGTGATACTGGCTGGGAAGGCTATGCTATTTTAGAAGGACTGGATAGACTTGCCTTAGATGGAATGGAACTGGCATTTGCAGAGCAAGTTTAGAGCCTGGGGGGTGCTCATATACCCAGCCTTGCTGTTTGAAAAGCAGTCTGGCATTGTGGTCAAGAGTGCCTTCTACCATCTGCATTTAGTTTGCTAACCCTGTCCTTTGTTAAGATTCAGCCAACCTGGCTGTGCAGATTTTTCTAAAAATGGTGCTTTGGAAGCAGCTGCCACTGCAGCACAAGGATCTATACTGTTACTGAAGTTAAGCTGTGGCAATCATTTTGTGGCTGGCTCTGCCCTCCTGCAGCAGATACTTTGTTGCTGCACCCACCACGTCATGTCAGAATTCCAAATGGGCCCGCAGGCTCAAAAAGGTTAGGGACCTCTGCTTTAGGTGGCCCACCTCACACAAACTTGGGCCTGTGCCTCTTCTGTTACACCTCCCACTTGAAAAGGCGAGTGGAGCACTCTGCTGTTTGAAATCTTCAAGAGGCACTGCAAGACCATTTTATTAGCCAGTCCTTTGTACAGGTATAAACTGTAGCAAACTTGGGGGCAGGGGAGATCTAGGGTTTTATTCTATTGGCTCTAAATTACACTGTCTTAACTGTAACTTAGAACAACGTATGAGTCCAGTGGCACCTTTAAGACCAACAAAGTTTAATTCTGGCTATGAACCTTCGTGTGAACGCACACTTCTTCAGGTAACTGTGACTTGTAAGCTACCTTGAACCACAAGAAAAGACAAGAAAAGACATTCTTAACAGATTTAATAAACTGACTGGTCCAAGGTCATCCCGCATCTCAGGACTGTTATGAGGGCTCTCCCCAAAGCAAAATGTACCCATTTCTTAAGGGAAAGCCATTACGTCAGCTTGCACCTATAGTATACAAAACATCGTTACATTTTTATAAAACATTTTCCTCTCTAGTTAGCATTTCTGATGTGATCTTGAGAGTCACTCTACTTAGGCACATCACTTCTATACAGGATGAGCTCAGGAGTGGGTCTCATGGTTGTGTGCTTTTTCCTCATTTTCTTCCCATGCGTTCATGTTAAACATTCCAAAATGGAAAATCTTGGACTTATTAAATGCTGCCAGTTTGGATGTTAACTTGTGCATGGCAACTATGAAGAAGGTCACAAATAAAGTTTCATCTTGAACAGAGACTGAAACGATGCTCCGATTTATTATTTATTTACTACATTTTTCTCTGTTCTTCCTCCAAAAAATTCAGGGTAGCATGCATTGTTCTGTGCACCTCCATATTACTGTCACAGCCACTCTGTGTGGTAGGTTAGGCAGAGAGAGGTCTGGTCCAAGGTCACCTAGCAATCTTCACGGCAGAGTAAATTTGTGGGGGGAAAATATATCATCTTGGCACATTTTAATATTCTTTTTGATCTATGTTTCCCTGTTGGGCAGTGTTGGTACCTGAATCACAGGACTTCAGGCACAGAGGTGCCTTTCTCAATTCTCCATGTAGTACTAAATTTACTTTTATGCAATAACACAAAAACAGTATTACACTTGCAGCATCTACACTATTGAAAGAATACAAAGCCACCTAAGAATGAAACTCCTTTGTGAGAAAATAAGTCACTGATTTTTATGAAATCAACAGTTGCTACTCACATTTTGCATCTTTTCTCCTGGCTGTCAATAGGAAGTCTTTGATCTCTTCAATTTTGCGAGGCTGTAATAAGTAAAGAGTCAGGGCTCTGAATGTCTTATGTTAGTCAAACAATGTTAATTTTGCAGCCCAATCATCTTTTCCTTCTATGCTGAACCTATGTGCGAGATACCCACTATAAAAAGCTGGCAAACTATAAAATCTTATTTTGCTATTAAGAGCTTTGCAGTCTTCAGAGAAAGACATTATTTAAGATATAAAAATATGAACTCTGTAGGGGTCAGAATTGACAGTGACTATTTTGGAAAGTTAAGGCAGATATGTCTGTGGAAATACTGACCTATCAGTTGTGAGCTGACAAAAGCAAGTTCCATGCTACATGTCATTAAGAAAATGCTTGAAAATAAAGCTGCTACTGTCCCACTACTTTTATATAAATTGACAGTGCAACCACATTTGGAATATTGTACATAACTCTGGTTACACCATTTCACATTTTTCTTTATTTTGGTTTTTGCTTAGAAAGGATGAAGGGAGTGGACATGCTAAAATGTATACAATTATGCATACTGGCAAGGAGAACATTTTTCCATCTCATATAATGCTAACCTCAAGATCACACAATGAGGTCAACTGGCAATAGATTCAGGACAAAAAAGAACACACTCCATATAGTGCATAATTACCCAGAATTCATTGCCACAAAATATGGTGATAGCCACTGTGTTTAGGAGGCTTTATTAAAAACAATGAATTATAAGTCACAGAGAAGACTATCAAAAGCTTTGGAGACTAAAGGGAACCAGAACACAATGCATTTGGAGTATCTGTTACTGGAAAAACCAACAAGAAAAGGTCCTTGACTTCATGACCTCCTTACGGGCTTCAAGGAAACATATTGTCTGAACAATATGGGATAACGAAGATGCTAAACTAGATGGATTTTTGGTCTGATCCAGCAGGATTTTTCTTATGCTCTAGATGATTTCATAACCAATAGCTGCTCCCAAACCTTTCAAAACTATAGTAACAAGCATCTATAAACCACGTTCTACTGCAAGGATAACAGTAAACTGATGCTACTCATCCACGAGCTTTCTCATCGGCTCCTACCGCATACATGTCCTACCAAAATGCTAAGCATAAAAGCTTTCCACTGACCTAAGTTTCTTTAAAACGCTAAAGCTTC
>NW_015170913.1:723343-757071 GCF_001447785.1 Gekko japonicus | reverse complement strand
TACTCACCATAGCGACGGCTTCTGGCGACTGCCTGTGGGAGAAAAATCAAAATGGCCGAATCACTTGGGATTCACGAGAAAAAGGGAGCCACACTCCGAGGACTTTTCCCCTCAGCACCCCCCAAATATCCATCATTGCATTCCTGGTCACCCACTCTGCATCCGCCACCCGCTTACCATCTTCCTCTAACCAACCCCTCCACGGATGGCACCAGATCTAAGACATCTCTTACCAAGTCGCTGAACTCAACGCTCGAAGGACTTGAAACAGAAAAGAAGTAGTACTTCCGCATCCGGGTAATTAAATGCGGCTAGGGGTTGAACTAAGGACGTCAGTGAGGGACAAAATTGTCTTTCGCGAAACGGGATCAAAGCTCCGTATTTTAGATAGGAAAGATTTTGAGCTTTTTTACCACAAGAAAAGTAATCTTATTGCATCATTAGTAACGATTAATGAGGTCAGTACTATAGTGGTTTGGTAACATAAATTAGTTAATATAAGCAGTTCCAGACTTTATTTGGTGTTTGTTTGTTTGCTTTTAAATTAGTGATGCCCAATAGTTAATGCGTTTACCGTTGTGGTAGGGTATTACGCTTACTCACTTGGAAGCAGACCCCGTTGGAATCAATGGGACAAGTTCCGAGTCAAAATGATCAGAGCAATGAGGACAGGTAACATTAAAAGTTCAAATTACAACTTTCAAATAAGCAGACTGGAGTAACACTGAGCGCCAGTAATGCCAAAGGCACTGGTGTAATAGGCCAGTAGGTGCCCTTGATGAGGTAGCTCACAGTTACTTCACATATTTCCGGAGGCAAACACATACTTGATGGGGTACACTTGACGCTAGGGTTGCCACCCTCCATGTGGCACCTGGAGATCTCCTGTAATTACAGTTGATCTCCAGACCACCAACATCAGTTCCCCTGAAGAAAATGGCTGCTTAGGAGGGTGGACTCTGGCATTATACCCCACTGAGACCCCTTCACTCCCCAAACCCCATCCTCCCCAGGCTCCACCACAAAAATCTCCAGGGATTTCTCAAACTGGATTCGGCAACCCTACTTGATACATGTATAGGGGCTGGGGACATTGGCCAGTCATATATTTCTGCTGTATAAATGTAATATACTCAGCTCAGACCACGTGGCCAGCTTGGGCTCCATGCGGTCAAGCGCCAACATTGAGCTTCGCTCGAAAAGCCCACACCAATCAGGGGGCTAGGTCCCCGGCGGAGAGCCTATGGAACTCTCAGGCACTGTAAATAACCTATTGGGAAGTAGGGGTGTGTTATGGGTGGCGGTTTCACGGGGAATATAAGCCAGCCTGCGAGCCGGCTAAAGTCGTCTTGTTCCTGATCGAATAAAGTACGATTTGCTGACATCACTCTCCGTCTGCGTACTTTTTACTGGCGATGAAGGTGGGATTCAGCTCCCTCTGAACAGAGACCACGTTCCGGGCATCGCCTTGAGCCGCCACGTCGAAATCGCCACCGCCATTGAGTGTTCTTTGAGAAACGCTGCTCATCGCACCGCTCCCAGCTCTGAGCATCGCACCACTGACCCCGAGAGCAGCACCGCACTGCTCCTTCTCTACGCCACTAGTTCCCGCGGCTCGTTTCCACGTGGAGCCCGTAAGATGGCTGCCGCATCAGAGAGCCTCCCAGCTTTCGATATCTCCCAACCCTCGCAGTGGGAAACCTGGCTGGAAACCCTCGAGAGCCACTTCACCATCCACAACGTAGTAGATCCAGGTATAAAGAAAGCGTACCTTCTGCACCACTGCAGGATGGAGACCCATCTCCTGCTTAAGGACTTAATAGCACCCTAGCTGACCAAAGACGAGTCTTACAACTCTTTGGTCAAGGCGCTTAACCGACCACCTGGCTCCCAAACTGACTAAGTTTGTGGAGCGCCTGGACTTTTTTGCGAAAGTCCAGGGCCCCGACAAGACCGCCTCAGATTTCCTGGCAGCTCTGTGGCGGGGCGCGACCAGGTGTTCCTTCTCCAACCCAGCTGAAACTCTCCTCAACCAGTTCCTCGTGGAACTAAGGGAGCCTAAGCTTCAGAGAAAGCTGGTAAGCCAGGATGACCTGGACCTAGATAAGGCAATCAGGGAGACCACCGCGTATGAAAAGGCCCACCAAGACTGCCGCACCAAGGTGGTCCACCGCATGCAAGCAACGGCCGGCTCCGACGCCTAGGACGAGAACGAGGTGCACTAGGTCCGCTGTCGGTCATCTCAGCCGTCCACCAACACGGGCAAAGCACCTTCGACTGCCTCAGCTCCGTGCGCCAGCTGCGGGGAGGGCCACGAGCGCCGGTTGTGCTGCTTCCGAAACGCTGTCTGCCGGACATGCAACAAATCGCGGCACATCTCCTAGGTTTGCCGCTTCAAGGGCCAATGCCAGAAGTCGTCCGTCCACCAGACCATGCCGGAGCCACCCATCGACCTCCACACCCTATCGGCCCACCACCCGCAACACCAGGTCTGTAACTTGCCTCCCGATGGCCCCAACAAGATGCATGTCATGGTCATTATAGAGGGATCCCCCTGCAGCATGGAGATTGATACAGGGTCGACCTACTCCATTATCTCTGCCGATACGCTCCGCATGCTGTGTCCCCAGGGGGCCCCCCTTCAGAAGCCGCGGGGTTTCCGGTTAAGGGACTTCAATAAGAACCCCGTGGCGGTACTGGGCTGGGGCAAGTTCTGGGTGCAGTTCCAAGACTTTAACGGCCCCTTAGACCTGCTGATGGTGGATAGGCCTCTCTCCAGCCTGCTGGGACTCTCTTGGTTCGAGGCCTTGGGACTCTCTCTAAATGGAATCAACCAAGTCTGATCACAGGAGTTTGGCACAGTGTGCATGGAATTTCCCCGCGTTTTCGATGGTTCCCTGGGATGCTTCTCTGGGCCCCCTATCTCCCTGGACCTTGACCCGGCGGTGCGCTCCATTCGCGTTAAGGCCACGCTGCCGCCATTAGCAAAATGAAGCCTAAGATTGAGGCTGAGCTGGATCACCTGGTGGAACAAGGGGTACTGGAACCGGTCGCATCTGCACGGTGGGAGACCCCCGTAGTCACCCCAGTGAAGCCAAACGGGGACGTGCACATTTGTGCAGATTACAAATGCATGCTTAACAAAGCTCTATAGGCACATGCTTATCCGGTGCCGGGGGTGAGCCACGTGTTGGCAGCTTTGGCGGGGGCTCGGGTCTTTGGCAAGCTAGACTTGGCCCAGGTGTATCAGCAGCTGCCGGTTGATGCCGCCATGGCCGAAGCACAAATGATCACGACACACGGGGGCGTTCAAGGTTCACCGCCTTCAGTTCAGGGTCTCGGTCGCACCTGGAATTTTTCAACCTTTTATGGATTCCCTCCTGAAAGGTATCCCCAGGGTTCAGCCATTTTTAGATGACGTGCTGATCGCCGCCCCGGACAACTCGTCCTTCGCTGACCTTCTGCGGGCTGTACTACAACGCTTCGACGCGGCAGGTCTCAAGGTCAAAAGGGAAAAGTGTCTCTTGGGGGGGTGCCTCACGTTGAGTTCCTGGGCTTCGCGGTTGACACCTCTGGCATCCACCCCAGAACAGAAAACATGCCTGGTTTTCATATAGAATAATTTTTGAGGAGGCATTGAAGTGGTACCTATTTATCTACTTGCAATTTCTTGCTTTCAAACTGCTAGGTTGGCAGGAGCTGGAACTAGAGACGGGAGCTCACTCCGTCATGCGGCACACTCGGGTCTCGAACTGCTGAACTACCGACCTTCCACAGCCTGCAGTTCAGCGTCTTAACCACTTGAGCCACCGCACCCTCTAAAGTAGGCCTGTACTATTAAAATATAGATTCTAACACAACTGTAATCATGGGGTAGTAGCTACATGCAACAATTTGTGGCCCTAGATTGGAATGTGCATCTCCATTCACATCAAAAGGTGGATCCAGCCAACTCACAGGGGTCCAAGTAAACATAGTGTGGATGATGTAAGGATCCAGATGAACATCCATAGCAGCTACACACACGGTATTCTATATTCATAAACTTGAAAGGCCCCCATAGTGCTTTGATGTTCATTTCAGTCTTCCTTTCTTCAGCAGAAAGAGGAGTTTGACAAATGCTCTACTGATTCATTGACTCATTTATCTGCCATCGTATCCATTCCTCATTACCTTTAGAGCAACCTATGTCCTGTAACGCTTACTCTTGATGCAATTATACCAGTACAGCACAAGAGGGCACTTTGATTATAGTTTTTTAAATACACCAGAAAACCGGAAAAGTAAACACAATTGCATAGTTCTGTGCAGAAATCAGGCCGTTATGTTAGTTGCCTATTATAATGTCATTAAGAACCGGAAAAGTAAACACAATTGCAGAGTTCTGTGCAGAAATCAGGCCGTTATGTTAGTTGCCTATTATAATGTCATTAAGAACTGTGAAAAACCCATGTCTGTAAGTGATGGATGGGGACATAATTCTTTTTAATTGAATTAAGATCAGTTGCAGCTAGGGTTCCCAGCCTCCAGGTGGGGCCTGGAGATCTCCCACTTTTACAACTGATCTCCAGCTGACAGAGATCAGCTCCCCTGGAGAAAATGGCTGCTTTGAAGGGTGGACCCCATGGCATTGTACCATGCTGAGGCCCCTCCCTAAACCCCGCCCTCTCCTGGATCCACCCCCAAAGTCTCCAGGTATTTTCCAACCCAGACCTGGCAACCCTAGTTGCAGTCAGCATTGACTGACATTCTCTGATGTCAGGTAGTCGTTCCTTGGCAGCTCCCTGTTTATGATAAGCTTCCAGCAGGTTAAGCAGAAGTTGATGATTGTCATGGACAATCATTTTCTTGAACAATGGAACTTTTACTATTTATTTATTGAAATACCAGAAGCAGGAACATAGCTCAGTGGCAGCATTAAAACAGAAAAGACTTATTTCAGATAAGTTAGGCAACTTCTTGGCTATGGCCTGAACACAGTAAGAATGTACTCCTTGGCCATCTATGTGCTGCACCCAATCTGAGCCCCCAAACAAACAAACAAACAACATCCTATTGGTGACCCAACTACTTCTGGGATGTTGATGCCCATGGGAAGCTTGGTAGGCTGAGTTTGGGAGCGGGGACTCCTGGGACAGTGTATAGGTGGAGGGCTCAAAAACCAGGGGCCAGCCCTATAAGCCATCATATGTGAAACGAAGTATTAGTATTTATTTTGCTCAGAATACACAAGGTCAAAAGCTGCTGAATACATGACTCATGCCCAAGTGAGAAGATGCATAATACTTTGCACATGGCAGTGTGCCTAGTGTTTCCTACACTGAGCTTATTTCCATTTAGTATCAGTGAAATGGCCTCTGGCAACATCCAAACAGCAGCTCCCTGTGATTCTACTTGCCCAGTTTAGTATTAAATTAGAAATGTAGAAAGCAGCTTCTGAGAAACAAGAGATATGAAGTTGTACAGGTTTTTTTTGTGAAGCAGTAGTTTATCAATCCTGGTTAAGTATTGTGCTACCTATCTTGGCCCCACTAATCCCTGAGCATCTCATTTGGACTAATAGGAATCAGCATGGAGATTGTTATAATGGGTGAAAGGTACCTGAAACATTGCATCTACTACCTGGAAATGACTCCATCCAGAATGCCCGTTTTGTGCAATTACATCAGAGGAATTTTGACTAGGAAAGCACTGAAGGGAAAAAAAGCATATAATTTCTTCTAACCTTTCAAGTGAAGATAAAACTTTAAAATGCTTTCCTCTAAATGGAAAAGATTCCAGAGTTCCAGCTAGAGGACTCTGAAAGTATCTCTTGTCTTCCAGGCCTTCAAAACTCTGAACTACCCAAGCCTTATCTGCCACAGCAAAGGAAATGAGGACATTCCTGCATGTGATTTTGGAACAGAGAAGCATCCATCTTCATTCTCACAAAGATGGCATTTCCCAATCTATCAAAATGTGATGGAGAAAGGGAACATTAGCTACGGAGAAGTGTACCAGCCCTTCCGAGAGTAAGGGACAGAAGGCCAGCCTATCGGCTTGTATATTTCTTGCATTATGTGGTAGTGGAGAGGAAATCGATAAAGCTGTCAGGCCATTAATGAATTCAGTATTGCAAACTCTCCAATCACGGCAATTGCCAGATGGATGTTTCAAATTAAAAAAAAAAAGTGGGCAGCAGGAGATAAACATCTGACAGGATGTAGTGGAGGGAAGGAAGTAGTGCAAATATTGGGGGAAATTAAACACCATAAATCACAGTGACCTGCACAAAATTCAGGAGAAGTTACTGACAGCACAGTCCCTTTAAACTGAAAAAGAAGTTTGCATTACCGCCCCTGCCATGACATCATGCAAGCATAAGTGTTGACACCTTTCAATGAAGAAGCTGTATTTTGGATCAGTGGCTCCCAGCTAAGAAGGAACTTGAAAAAGTTTTGAGCCAAGGAGGACAGACCCTCCCATTCTGTTGAAGGATTACAGCTGACCGCAGGATGAGCAGAAATCTAAAACAAGGAGCTGCCACTACCATTCTTAAACTGTTTACAAAAGCATAAGCAAGGCTCCAAGGAACTTGGTGCCCAAAACAAAACAAGTCTGTATGAAGAAAACCCACACTGTGTGCCTAGAATAAGCCATGCAAATTATACTTTCCTAATTTACTCTGCCTGAGGGAATAAAGACTAAATAATAGGAATCTGGGGTTTTTTTTGCAAGGGTAGGAGACTAGCTACTAGGGTCACATACAAGGGAAACCACAACAGCAAGTTGTAACCATGTGTGCTTGTAACTGCATTGTTTGTACTGTGCTAATGCTATGTCTGTTGAATGTCTTTACATTTGTGCGTATGGGATAAGGGGATTGCTGTGTGTGTATGGCTTGCTTTGCATCTCATGCTTGCATCTGGATGAGCAAGGCTTGTGTTGCCTGTGCTACAGAACACGTGCTTCCCTGCACCTTCCCAGCGTGCCTCAGGACAAAGAAGACAAATGCCATTATGCTCAGTTTGGAAACTTGGATGAACAACAGGTTTCCCCACCATTGCTGATCTGTGGGAAAACGCGTAGCCCATCTTCCTATCTGGTTTGGAATCACAAAGAACACATCCTTTATTGCCTTCCTGGACCAGGCACATCTCTGCAAGTCAAAAGTTGCCATGGAGATATGACTTTGACACCTGGCCACGTGGCCCCCTTTGAAGTTAGGATAGAGCATTTGAATATTGCCCCTTCCCCTTAGGTAGGACGTCACAATCCTCTAACCTATAGGATAGTAAAGGGGACGGATTCTAGGGGTTTATTGGCCTTAAGCCAAACCCAGAAACTAGGTTTTAAAAAGAGAAACACAGCCTTTGTTTCTCTGGTTAACCCATCTTTCCCTCACCTTGCAACTTAAGTACCGCAGGTGATTCTTACTGCGTTCTCGGGAGTCGCGACCCGAGAACCTGCATGGGCCTGGCAGGACCATTCCGTGTGCTTTAGAATCCCACCCGCTGATACTTGAGTTTCCCCCTTTCATCTACTGAGGAGATTTCTTCTCAACGTGGACCTCAGATAAGTATAAGTGACATCCTTTTGTGTTGTCCCCTTGTCTGTTGAATTTATTACTTTTCATGCTGATTGCTTTCTATTTACCATTGTAACTAAGGAACTTGTGTGAGTCTGCGTATGTATCTGTTTTTGTATGCTTGAGCACTGTTTAGTAAAGACAACATTTATTCATTAAACCTAGTGTGTTGTCTCAATTCCTGGGAAATAGGAGCGTTCATTGGCCGATCCGCCCTCTGTATACACGGGTAATTACTCACGCACGCCCACTGCCATACATAAGACAGAGTTGGGCTCTCGGAACCATCCTTAGAGGAGTTTCGGTAACAAAGTTCACAGGAAGAAACCCCAACCTCCCTGGTGGCTCAGTTGCAAAGAGCACAGAAATAGGACAGAAGGGAGTTCCTACTGTGGAGGAAAAATTGGAATGACCACCTCAAGGGCCAGCCTCATATTTCGGTTGTCTGGCAAGCCATAGTCATGTCAGAGGCAAAATAAAGGAAGATGTAGCAAAACTAGAACCCAGAGCTTACATACCTCTGAGCAGCATGCAGACCACACATCCATAGGAATAGACAAATGAAAGGCACACAACAGGGCTGCAACGGTTTCCCAGGGCACCAGGTCACAGAGCCAGTCTAGGACTGAGGGGGACTCCATATGAATCCATAGCCTTGTTGTACAGCACTGGTTTCAGATCCCTGCTTCTAGTGCAAATGAATTGGCTTCTCAACAGGAAGGGAAGCAGTGCTGGCGGAAACAAATGTGGGCATTTCACTGACCCTACACATGGTGTGTTTTCCCTCATAACATTCATCCTGGGATGCACTGCTGAGTGGGCAACAGAAGGAGTCCCTATTCTGGGTTGCCCTGGCATATTATGGCTGCCGGAATGCACTCAGGCTTCCTGCTTGGAGTCAGCAGCCCAAAGCTCTTGACCTATCAGGGAGCTGGGCAAAAATGGATCCCAGTGGACTGTAGATGAGGGTGGTGGTCCTGTTAACTCTGGGCCTAGCTGTGGATGACCTCCCCACCCCTTGCTGTGAAGCATACTTTCATCCTACCTGTCCTCTGCTTACTTCCCCCTACCTCTCCTTTCTTCTTCTCTCTTATTCCTTCTCTTTTCCAGTACACCAATTTGACATTTGTTTGTTTAATTTAGTGTTGTTGGTTCCATGCTTGCTACTGCGTTCCTTTTGCAGACCTGATCTGTGGTCTCGGGTCACCTATTCTGTGTGGGTTACAGAGACAACCTTTTTAAAAAAGTCGGTGGGTTTAGAAGGGTGTAACTGTGCTTAGGAGAGCACTGGGACTGTTCCATCATTGACCAAGGGCTTGGGGCTTGCACGAATCCTCGGAGGGACCCTGTTGTGCTCTGTGATGGAGTGTGAGGCTGGTAGGAGCACCTCAAGGCTCTTCACTTCCATAATGGGAAAGCTTTCCTTACCACTGTGGGTCGTAGGTGTTGACTAGCTGAGCTGCTGCCTCTAGTGATACTAGATGCAGCCCAATTTCACATAGCATTGTTGTTTCTGACTGGAACTAACTAGGAAACATCACTTAAGGCTGCAGGGGGCTTAGTCGGGTTTGGTTGCTGGTGTGATGGCGCTCGCTAATGTGAGCTCCCCTGCCAGGCCAAGGATGGGAATGAGCCACTGGTTTCTCTTTTTCTGTCTTAGCCTAACCCACTTCACAGGTTTGTTGTGAGGATGAAATGGAGGAGGAGCAGGGATGCCAACTCTGGGTTGGGAATGTTTTGGAGAGTTGGGGGTGGAGCCTGGGGAAGGAGGGGTTTGTGGATGGGGAGGGGACCTCAGTGGGTTATAATGCCATGGAGTCCACCCTCCAAAGCAGCCATTTTCTCCAGGGGGAACTGATCTCTGTAGTGGAGATGAGTTATAATTATGGAAGATCTCCAGACCCCATCTGGAAGTTGGCAAAACTAAGAAGAGGACAACCACAAAACCTCCTTGCAGCTTTGTGGAGGAGAGTTGAAATAAAAATGTGATAGATATGCCTGCATTGATTACTTAACTGTGTCGTTTCCTTCTGTGGGCTTGGACAAAAGAGGCAGACAGAGAGTAAGACAAAGTGGAAAACAGAGGAACAAAATCCGTATTCTTTTCTCTTCCAGCAACCAGGGATCGGATGGGGCTGTTAGTTACTGTTGTGAGTGCTGTAGCAAGAGTTCTCTGGATATGTGCAGGAGCCAGTTAATATATTTCTGAAAGCTTTTCAATAGACAGTTGTTGTTGTTGTTCAGTCGCACAGTCGAGTCCGACTCTTCGCGACCCCATGGACGAGCTCTCTCCAGGCCTTCCGGTCTTCTGCCGTCCTCTGAAGTTGGCTCAACTTCATGTTCGTTGCATCGATGACACTGTCTAACTATCTCATCCTTTGCCGTCCCCGTCTTCTTTGACCTTCAATCTTTCCAAGCATCAGGGTCTTCTCCAGTGAGTGCTCCCTTCTCATTTGGTGGCCAAAGTATTTGAGCTTCAGTTTCATTATCTGGCCTTCCAGGGAACAGTCAGGGTTGATTTCTTTGAGGATTGACTGATTTGTTCTTCTTGCAGTCCAAGGGACTCTCAAGAGTCTCCTCCAGCACCATAGTTCAAAAGAATCTATTCTTCGGCGCTCGGCCTTCCTTATAGTCCAGCTCTCGCAGCCATACATGACTACTGGGAATACCATTGCTTTGACCATGCGGACTTTTGTTGGCAGGGTGATGTCTCTACTTTTTATCATGCTGTTTAGGTTCGCCATCGCTTTCCTCCCAAGGAGCAGGCGTCTTTTAATTTCATGGCTGCAGTCACAGTCTGCGGTGATCTGGGATCCCAGGAACGTGAAGTCTGTCACTACTTCCACAGCTTCCCCTTCTATTTGCCAAGGAGTGATGGGGCCGGATGCCATGATCTTAGTTTTTTTGATGTTGAGCTTCAAGCCCACTTTTGCGCTCTCCTCTTTTACTCTGAGCAAGAGGCTCTTTAGATCCTTTTCACTTTCAGCCATTAGAGTGGTATCATCTGCATATCTGAGGTTGTTGATCTTTTCCCCAGCAATCTTAATTCCCGCTTGTGATTCATCCAGGCCAGCATTTCGCATGATGTACTCTGCATATATATTAAATAAGCAAGGTGACAGTATACATCCTTGTCGTACTCCTTTTCCTATGCTGAACCAATCAGTTGTTCCGTATCCGGTTCTAACTGTCGCTTCTTGGCCCTTATACAGGTTTCTCAAGAGACATGTGAGGTGGTCTGGTACTCCCATCTCTTTAAGGACCTGCCATAGTTTGTTGTGATCCACACAGTCAAAAGCTTTAGCATAGTCAATGAAGCAGAAGTAGATATTTTTCTGGTACTCTCTTGCTTTCTCCATAATCCAGCGAATGTTGGCAATTTGATCTCTAGTTCCTCTACCTCTTCGAAACCCAGCTTGTACTTCTGGTAGTTCTCTATCCACGTACTGTTGAAGCCTAGCTTGTAGGATCTTGAGCATGACCTTGCTAGCGTGTGATATGAGTGCAATTGTGCGATAGTTTGAACATTCCTTGGCATTGCCCTTCTTTGGGATTGGAATGTATACTGATCTTTTCCAATCCTGTGGCCACTGTTGCGTTTTCCAAATTTGCTGGCAAATGGAGTGCAGCACTTTAACAGCATCATCTTCTAAGACTTTGAATAGCTCAGCTGGAATACCATCACCTCCACTAGCTTTGTTGTTAGCAATGCTTTCTAAGGCCCATTTAACTTCACATTCCAGGATGTCTGGCTCAAGGTCAGTGATTATACCGTCGTGTTTGTCAAGGACATTGAGGTCTTTCTTGTATAGTTCTTCTGTGTATTCTTGCCATCTTTTCCTAATCTCTTCTGCTTCTGTTAGGTCCCTACCGTTTTTGTCCTTTATCATGGCCAGCTTTGCATGGAACGCTCCCTTGATTTCTCCAATTTTCTTGAAGAGATCTCTAGTCCTTCCCATTCTATTGTTTTCTTCTATTACTTTGCACTGTTCATTCAGGAAGGCCTCCTTATCTCTCCTTGCTGTTCTCTGGAAATCTGCGTTCAGTTGGGTAAATCTTTCCTTTTCGCCTTTGCCTTTCGCTTTCCTTCTTTCCTCTGCTATTTGTAAAGCCTCATCAGAAAGCCATTTTGCTTTCTTGCATTTCTTTTTCTTTGGTATGGTGGTGATTGCTGCCTCCTGTACGATGTCACGAACCTCTGTCCATAGTTCTTCAGGCACTCTATCTATCAAATCCAGACCCTTGAATCTATTCTTCACCTCTACTGTATATTCATCAGGGATGCGATCTAGGTCAAACCTGAATGGCCTCGTGGTTTTCCCAATTTTCTTCAGTTTAAGTCTGAATTTTGCAATGAGTAGCTCATGATCTGAACCACAGTCAGCTCCAGGTCTTGTTTTTACTGACTGGATAGAGCTTCTCCATCTTTGACTGCAAATTATATAGTCAATCTGATTTCGGTGTTGCCCATCTGGTGATGTCCATGTGTAGAGTCGCCTCTTAGGTTGTTGGAAAAGGGTGTTCGCTATGACCAGTGTGTTCTCTTGACAAAACTCTGTTAACCTTTGCCCTGCTTCATTTTGCTTTCCAAGGCCAAACTTGTCTGTTATTCCAGTTACCTTTTCACTTCCTACTTTAGCATTCCAGTCCCCTATGATGATGAGGACATCATTTTTTGGTGTTAGTTCTAGGAGGTGTTGTAGGTCTTCATAGAACCGGTCCACTTCAGCCTCTTCTGCATCAGTGGTTGGGGCATAGACTTGGATTACTGTGATGTTGAATGGTTTGCCTTGGAATCGGACAGAAATCATTCTGTCATTTTTGAGATTGTATCCCAGTACTGCCTTTTGCACTCTCTTGTTGACTATAAAGGCCACACCATTTTTTCTACGAGATTCCTGGCCACAGTAGTAGATATAATGGTCTTCTGAGTTAAATTCGCCCATTCCTGTCCACTTTAGTTCACTGATTCCTAGGATATCGATGTTCAGTCTTGCCATCTCATTTTTGACCACGTCAAGCTTACCTTGATTCATAGATCTTACATTCCAGGTTCCTATGTAGTATTGTTCTTTGCAGCATTGGACTTTCCTTTCACCATCAGACACATCCACAACTGAGGGTCCTTTCGGCTTTGGCCCAGCCGCTTCACTCTTTCTGGGGTTACTTGTACTTGTCCTCTGCTCTTCCTCAGTAGCATATTGGACACCTTCCGACCTGAGGGGCTCATCTTCCGGCGTCATATCTTTTAGCCTTTTGATACTGTCCATGGGGTTTTCTTGGCAAACATACTGGAGTGGGTTGCCATTTCCTTCTCCAGGTGGATCACGCTTGGTCTGAGTTCTCTGCTGTGGCCTGTCCGTCTTGGGTGGCCCTTCACGGCATAGCCCACAGCTTCATTGAACTGCGCAAGCCCCCTCGCCACGACAAGGCAGTGATCCATGAGGGGGTCAATAGACAGTACACCAGGCTAAAAAGCAATAGATAGTACACCAGACTAAAAGTATATGGAGGAGCCCTGATGGTGCTCTATAGAGAGGTTTTCTGGTAAACTATTTGCATTGATTAAGCATTTTAAGTTAATCAACTAAAAGGTACTCTAATTAGTTGGCATCCCTGCAGCTGATCTTTTGGGCCTTCTTGTTTTTCCCCTCTTGTGGGCTGTCTACCCTCATACCTCTTAATGGGTAAAAACCAGAAAGAGATAAACTGACTGATGTCTTCACTGTATTACATCAGATCCAGGCAACAGGTCTGAGCAATTAAAGCAATGGCCATATATTCCAAAAGTAATTACTGGAGCACCGCTGCAGTCCCCAAGGTGAGGAGATTAAAAAGACCCCTTTTATCGCAGTTGGCTGCAAATGAAAGCCTACTTTATATAAGGATGGCACTGTGTAAATCACCAAGGGTAAGCCAAGGTCTGGAGGGAAAACTGAGTCCCAGCAAAGGTACCCTTGCAAAGCAGAGACCAGCCATTTCATCCCAGACTCCTAGGTACTCTTTCTCCACCTAGAGGTGAGGCAAGCCGCTGGTATGGAACAAAACACAGAGCCTGTCAATGACATCGTATAAAATGAGTCTTTGAGAAACTCTTTCAACACAGGGATGTAAAATATTAAGTTTAAATGACTGAGCAATAAGGATTAGTGTACCATTTATATATTGGTTTAAACGTTTAAATCAACCTGGCAAGATTAGTGCTCTTGTTTGTGCTTCCTACTTTGGAACTGGAACTGGTTGCTGCAAGAGAGTGGAAACATAGGCTGCAATCAGGTGCCACAATAAACTTTGATTTGTTTTAACCCGTTTATTGCACAACACCCAGTCAGTCTACCAGAAGTATATAACAAATGACAGCTCATGAGTCAGGTCCAGTTAGTCTGCTGCTTGCCTCCTTTTCTGCCTCCCAGCAGAATCTCCAGGTTCTACCCTGTGTCCTCGTAGTGTCCAGTTGATGGCAAAGGATCGCTACATCAGTAGGCCATCTTCTATTCACTGGTCACATGAAATGGGTACAGAACCCAAAGCCAGTCCTCAGGAGATCTCTGGGCTGCTCTCTGCAAAGCCAGTCATAGTCAGCAACATTCCGGCTTTGTCCCCTGCTGTCTTTCAGCCTCTTCCTGCTTTCTGAAGCCATTTTGCTGCATTTCCTAAAGCTTTTTTAAAAATAAAAATAAAACATGAGTCCAGAGCCCTTAGCATTTTCTCTCCTGCTTTTTTACCACGTCCATTCTACTTCTTTTCACTCCTTGAAATAAAATAAAAACTTTGCAGGAAACACATGATCAAAGTCAGGAAACTCACTTGGGAACAATTTTTAAAAAAATTATTTGTAGTGCCCATGTTGACAAATGTAATAAAAACATACAATAAACATAGTTTTATTGTCGTGCTACCCTTTAAACTTGCCTGTAGGAGATAGTTCGAGCCAGAATTATATTATCTGATAAATCACCTGCATAGAAGTGTGCGTGGAGAGGGAGATTGTAGGTGGGCAATGGGAGAATGAGGGACTGAGTACGTGTCAGTGAGGGCTGAATGATGCTGGAGGAGCTAAGTTTTTCTGCTACTCTGTACTACTCACTCTGTGTCCAAGTGGCTGTAAGGAGCAAAGTTACTGAAGCAACTACAGTTTCTGAATTCAGATGTAATTGAAAAAACAAACAGAATTAGTACCAATTACAGTTACCAAACCAGTTACAAATGTTAAGAATCCCAGTTTACCATCTCCAAATCAAGAAGAAAAGATTGGATTTATACCCCGCCCTTCACTACCCAAAGGTGTCTCAGAGCGGCTTACAAACTCCTTTCCCTTCCCCTCTCCACAACAGACACCCTGTGAGGTAGGTGGGGCTGAGAGAGCTCTTGACAGAAACTGCTCTTTTTCAAGAACAGCTCTTATCAGAGCTACGGCTTGCCCACGGTCATCCAGCCAGGTGCAAGTGGAGGAGTGGGGAGTCAAACCCGCGCACTTAACCACTACACCAAACTGGCTCTCACACCAAACTGGCTCTCACACCAGTTTGTTGCTGGGTCTGCATTTGGGTGTTACAACTAACTGCAGTATAAGCAAACCATGGTTTATAACCTTCGTTTGATTTCTGAATGGAGCCACAGAAAAGATCTCTGCATTAATTGCCAACCTCTAATTCATTGCCGCATGACTAAGAACAGATCAGAGATGCAGCTTCTCCCATTACAGTACCACTGGGGCTTGGCTTATTCCTAGCATGTCAGCCCACGTCTAAACCTTGTCTCCCCCTCCACCGTTGCCTGGCCACTGCTGGGGATGGGACATGCTCCCCACCCCCAGTGGGTATTCCTGCCACTACTCAGCACCTATTTGTTTTTAAACTTGCGATCTTTACAAAGACCAGATGTTGGCAACTTTAGTATTAAGCTAATGGCTGAGGTGCCACAAGGAATGATCTTTCTGCAAAGAGCTAATTAAAGCTCTACCAAGTTCTTTACTGGCCTTGTAAATTAAGATGCCCATCTCCTCCCCCCAAGAGTAACAAGAATATCATCAAAATCAGGGGTAGGCTACCTTTTTGGCCCAAGTGCTGAAAAAATGCAAGGTCTTACAAACACAATGGGAGAGGGCAGGGTTGCCAGGACGTACTGAGTGGCAGAAGCCCTCTCTGGTGGTGCACTGATGCCACTTCTAGTGCACACAGAAAGTGCTGTCAGTGCATTGGGATGCTAGGGATGCCCCCATTTTGGTGCTATTTCCCCCCCCCTCATCCACCAGCTGAGTAGGGGCCGGAATGCCCACTGGGGGTGGGGAATGTCACACCCCCAGCAGGTGCCAGGCAACCTGGGGCAGGGGAGACAAGGTTTGGACTTGGGCAGACATACTAGGAACAAGCCAAACCCCAGTGGTACTGTGAGCATCTTAGGGAGTCTTCTTGGACTCAGGTGGTGGCTTTGCAGGTCTGTGAAAAGGTGATGGACATAAGCCACACGTATCTTTCTGCATTCATATGCCTATCTGCTCCATATGCTTATCTAATTCCCTCTTGAAGCTGTCCAAGCGGCTACAAGCCTGGACAGCTTCAAGAGGGAATTAGATAAGCATATGGAGCAGAAGTCCATCAGTGGCTATTAGCCACAAGGCATAGATAGGAACTCTCAGGTTAGGGCAAGGGATGCACTGTATTCTTGGTACTTGGGGGGGGGGAACAGTGGGAGGGCTTCTAGTGTCCGGGCCCCACTGGTGGACCTCCTAATGGCACCTGGTATTTTTGGCCACTGTGTGACACAGAGTGTTGGACTACATGGGCCATTGGCCGGATCCAACATTGGCTTCTCTTATGTTCTTATGTTCACCTCTGGCTCCAGCAGTGTTGCCGATGCCTCAGTTGTCTGAGAGGAGACCTAGCTTTAGATGCCAAACAAAATGGCCTGATTTGCTGCTGCTGGCATACGTGGTGGGGGTGAGGGGCTGCTGGTCCCTGATCAAGGAAGCCATCTGCTCAAAACTGGGATATATCACACTTACAGATGCCTCTTGAAAACTCTAGGGAAAGAGATTCTACAATGCCCTCCTCTGCTTTGTTAATTTCTTCTATGAACTGCTCACATAGATAGGATTTATTTCCCCTAAAGTTTAGCAAATCTAAATACAGTTTAAATCCACCGGATCCAGCACAAGGGTAATGGTCTTCCACACTTTCTTTTTCCTCTAGCAGTCTTTCCAGCCTTGGTAAAGTTTATTCATGGGGTTTAATTGGGACTCATATGAAGTAAGAGCTACACAGGCTGGTTGACTGTGATGAGGAGGGCAAAGAAGTGAAACCATTTAATCTGTCCTCTTCTATCAGCAGAAGAGGAAGGAAGAGGGATTTTATTCCTTCCTCCACAGCATCCCAACCATGGTTATTATGACCCTAACAATAAACTTTCTTGAAATCAGAAAGGACTACTGGGAGTAGCAGAAAGGGGTGTAGATCTGTGAATAGGGTTGCTAACTCTAGATTGGGAAATTCCTGAAGATTTGGGGGCGGAGCCTAGGGACAGTGGGATTTGGGGAAGGTTTAATGCCATAGATCCACTCTTCAAATAGCCATTTTCTCCAGGGGAACTGATCCTGGTTGTCTGGAAACCAGTGGTTATTCCAGGAGATATCCAGACGCTATCAGGAGGTTGGCAACCCTATTTGTGGTTGTATATAAAATATATTAAAATTATATATAATTTTTATTACCATTATAATTTTCTATAAAATACATTTACGTATACCTTGGAATTTCATGAACATTTGAAATCATATATAGGATCTCTTATCTTGTTATTTTACCATCTGTTATAAACATTACCTAAACATATTAAATTAATCTTCCATGCATTTAATATACTTTAAAATTTTAAATAAACTTCCCTAAGCCATCTTTGACATTTATGATCACATAGTCTTCTTGAGGGTTACCTATACATTTTAACTTAGTCTTCCACTAAGTATCTTTAATACGGATTTAATATGGATGTTTTATGGGTACATAGAGACAGTTTCCAATATGGCCAATCTTAATCAATTCCTCATACATAGAATTACCCTGAATCAATCTTATAGGTTAAAATTTTATAAATTTGCAATTATACATAGAAAAAGATTCGCTAACCCAGACTTATTTATAAAGCTTAATTCTTTTTTCTTTTTCTTTTAAGGCTTTCCATCTGTATTAAATTCTTAGAGTAGTTGAGGATTTCATAAGCTCTGTTTTGTCTTCTCTCTGCAGTTTTTTTCCCTTTACATCTTTAAAAATTTCAATCTTTGTCTGCCTTTTGCTAGCTCTGATGTCGTCTTCTGTGGAGATTTTTCCTCTTTTTTTGGTGTATATGTCTTCCTGTAGGGTATATCCTCTTGCTTGTAGTTTTGTACTGTGTCTTGAAACATAGGTTGCTGGGGTTCCTTTATCTTGATTGTAGTTTGTATTGGTATATTTACCTTTTTGTCTTGTTCAAAAATTCAAATTGAATTTTTCAAATTGAATTTTCAAATTGAATTTTTCCTCACCCCTTTTGGTGTATATGTCTTCCTGTAGGGTATATCCTCTTGCTTGTAGTTTTGTACTGTGTCTTGAAACATAGGTTGCTGGGGTTCCTTTATCTTGATTGTAGTTTGTATTGGTATATTTACCTTTTTGTCTTGTTCAAAAATTCAAATTGAATTTTTCAAATTGAATTTTCAAATTGAATTTTTCCTCACCCCTTTTGGTGTATATGTCTTCCTGTAGGGTATATCCTCTTGCTTGTAGTTTTGTACTGTGTCTTGAAACATAGGTTGCTGGGGTTCCTTTATCTTGATTGTAGTTTGTATTGGTATATTTACCTTTTTGTCTTGTTCAAAAATTCAAATTGAATTTTTCAAATTGAATTTTCAAATTGAATTTTTCCTCACCCCTTTTGGTGTATATGTCTTCCTGTAGGGTATATCCTCTTGCTTGTAGTTTTGTACTGTGTCTTGAAACATAGGTTGCTGGGGTTCCTTTATCTTGATTGTAGTTTGTATTGGTATATTTACCTTTTTGTCTTGTGTTGAATTAAAGGCTTCCTCGACTGCCAGATTGATTGTGTCAACAATTATACATTTAAGCTTCTCCCAAGAAATCTGCATCAAGTTAACATCAGCAGGGCTCTCTGCACATACATCATCTGGCAGTTTTTTGTGTGTGTCTTGTACATTCATTTTACTACAATAACAAAGGCCAGCTCAACCCAGCAGACTAGAAATCTCTGAAGTTATTTTTTCACTACTCCCTACAATTACAAGATAATTTTTGCAGTAGACGCATTAACAACCAGGAATCTGTCAACATAGGTCGAGTGTTTTGCAATTATACAATGGAGTCTGCGCACTGTAAGCTTATATGCTTTCCACAAAGAAGCTGAGGTTATGGGAAACTGTTACAAAATGGGAAATTCAATTCTAAATGCCCCTCTTCTTTCTTTCTTTTCCAAAGACGGTTTATAATCCTTTTGGTGAGATATATTCTCTATTAGAAATATTTAGTCATTTCTCTTTAAGAAGTCTGTATATAATTCCAGTGAATCACTTAAATCCGCAAGCCAAAAAATAACGAGGAAAGCCCAAGGCTTATTCAAATTTATGTTCCAGGAAGAAATATTAGGAGCTCCAAAAACAGTCATTGTTTCCTCTTTGCCCCAGAGTACTTTTAGTACAGCTTTTTTGTTGTTGTTTGTTTTTTGGGCTTTTCTTTGTTGACTCATTCTCGCTGCTTTGAATAGGAAGGACGGGGGGAATTTCCACCTCTCCTTTCCTTGTCCTTTTAAAATTTAAAGGGGCTTAGCTAAAATAATCATTGGATTCTTCAGTGTTGCTTTTACAATTACTCATGGTAGAAATCTTCATCAGTGTTATGGATGGGGCTCAAATACCTCTCTTCTTATGGGGCGCTCACATCTGGTGCAGTTATAGCTGCCATAACTGCACTGCTTCGTTCCTTGCTTCTGGAACGATCCAGGGCTTTCACCCATTTGCTGCCACTCGTGGGGGGCCCGAATCGAGTCCCTTGCACTTTCAGGAGGTCCAGTGGAGTTCGGGATCCCCCAAAAACTTCCCTAAAAAGAACAAAGAGCCAGCGGTGCCCAGGAGCAATTCCCAGTGCCAACCGTGTCGATGTGCTGCAGCTCCGCCTCCAGCTCATTACTTCTTGTCTCATTTTCAGTGAACAGGTGTATGGTTGTCCCTTGTCTTCTTTTAAATGATTGACAAGCATCAGCCAATTACTCTTTAGTTTTTTTCTTCCCTTTAGGCTACACTCACAAGCCACAGTTCAAAGCCAAATGTAGAGGACTTCTCTGTTGGCTAGTGGGCCCCAAGTACCTTTAGCTTTTCCTCCCAAAATAGATCAGTAGGCTTTTTGTGGCTCTCCCTGGAATACTTGCAGACTTGACAACACTCTTCATACAGTGCAGAAGCTAGGCCTTTCTAGTAGGTATACACTTGATCCATGAAAATAAATCTGCATTTCAAAAACCCAGATTGTACATTTTGATCTGTGATAAAAAGTATACATCGGCTTGGTAGACATGCCCCACCTTCGACCTGGTGAGCAAAAAGCCATTATATGCCTATCTAATCATTCAGTTGCAACTTCCTCCTGCCCCAACTTTGATTGATCACTGATGTTCAGTTTTTGCTGAGAGGTCCCACATCAAAGAGCCTGCCCACTCTGTTCCCCTATTTAGCTTTTGATCTCAGTTTCTCAGCTTCGGGCAAAAGAGAAAATTAAAAGCAGAGACGGAATGATTTTTCAAATGTAATCTCTGCAAAACAGAAGTATTTTGGTTTCCCTTTTTATCGATTGCTTTCTGCAGAAAAGCCTCCAATAGTGTAATTATAGAAGGACTTTGGATGAAAAAGCCAAGAGAAAACCCCAGTCCTTCCAAATAGTGTTGTAATAAATCGGGGAGTTGTCAGGTGTCCTAATAAAATGAGCAATAATTTTAACTGAAATCCAATTCCAGAAAAGGGGTGTGTGCAGGGCTGGGGTGGGGGTGAGGGTATATTCAGCTGATCTTAAGGAAGGCAATTGGATTTGATGTTCTGTAGTCAAGCGCTGATATAAAAACATTAGATATAGAAAACTGGATAATTCACAAAGCTTGGAAAGATTTTTTAAGAAACTCAGTAGAGGAAAAGTCACTGATGATGACTTGCAGCATTTCTTGTTGTTGTTGTTGTTCAGTTGCACAGTTGAGTCCGACTTTCCGTGACCCTATGGACCACATCACACCAGGCCATCCTGTCTTCCACCGTCCTCCGGAGTTTGCTTAATTTCATGTTCGTTGCATCGATAACACTGTCTAAACATCTCATCCTTTGCTGTCGCCTTTCTATCCCACTCTTATTTATAGCCCACTCTTATTTCAGGGACGTAGGCAGAGTACATGGAGTGCATCTGCTATCTTCATGGGAACCCTGCGAGGTAGGCTAGGCTAGAGATAGTGACTAACCCATGACCACCCAGACAGTTTCATGGCTGAGCAAGTACCTGAATTCTGATCTTCTTGGTCATAGTCATTCTGCAGTTTCCTATATGCTTCCCTGTGAATGGGACATATAAGTCACTACAGTCAGACGGAACTGAAAAATTCCTGTCATCAGGTGTTGTTTTTTTTTTAAAGTATCAGTACATGGATGACTGATCTTTCAAAACCATCACATTTCTTGGTGCCCAGGACATTAGTACATCATTTTTATCTACCCCTGGACAGGGAGGCTAATGTTACATGTTCTGGTGATGCAAAACTGCAAGTGATTCAGGGTATTTGAGAGGAAAACAGTGAGGACACTCACTCTCCTTAACTAAGCCATATATTGTGGCTATAATCTTGGGCTGGCCACTCTTGTCTAAATAATCTCATCTTTTTCCAGGATTGATCTTTGAGCCTGCCAAAACTTCCTTGTGGGGCCTAACATGAGGCATTGAAAAGCATTAAGCTGAATTGTGCTGACTCAGGGAGGAACCAGCATGGGCACTGGAGGAGCACTGGGGGTAGTGTCTTATCCTCGTTACAGTCTGGGCTGCCATATTCTCCAGCACTATCAGAGTCACTCTGTGGAGCGCATTGGAGCAGTGCAGTCTAGCCCTGAGGCAACAGCAGCATGTTTGCCAGACCCTCATCAGCTAGAAAGGGCTGCAGGTTCTCCCCAGAGGGAGTTGGCAAGCTGTGCTAGTCTGCGCTCCCAGGCCCAGCTGTGGATCAAGTAGTTGCCCAAGGCTGAAAACCTGAGTTTGTCGTAACCAGGAATAATCTATGGTGTGACGTGTTTAAAAGACAGATTGCCAGTGAGTAGCAGTAATTACGGTTAGATACCTGGGGGAGATGTTTATAACTCACTAAAATCTACCTTTTTCGTTGTTGTTGCAAGCCTATTAAACAAAGCTGTTTAACGGAGAGCAAGGAATTACAGCTCCTGTGAGACACTTCTGTTCTTTAGCTTGCTCAACAAAAAATTGGTGGATCTTGACTTCCTTGATTCCCTTCCCAGGGGAGTACTGAGAAATCCTTTCTGCTAGTCAATGACAGTTTTCCAGAGAGTCAGCTTCTATTTAAGCACTAAAAGGGCATCTGAATACTGTCAGTATGCATAGGCTTGACAATGGATCTAACGATGTGCACTGATGTAACTACAATAGCACTGAATGCTCAGCAGCTGATGTGTCTCTTGTACAGCAGTGGCTATCAGCCACAAACAGATTATGGGAAGAATTCAGAATTTCAGCCCTGGGTTCAAATCAATACCTGAATCCCTCCCCACTTTGTTGGTTTTTAAATATCCATCCTGAAGGAAGAGTTCTGAAGAACCTAAAAGTTGCACACTGTTAGTCCTAATAAAAGGTGCCCCCCCATCTTAAAGTCCATTTGCCTCCTAAAGCCCCCTTGTTATCTATTTTTTTATCCTTCAAAGATCTTCCTCTTTTAGGCCTGCTTTAAAGTTTTCCCTAGTTCCTCTTTCTCCTTCCCTGAACTCTCATGAGCCTCTGGCCCTGTCCTTAGCTTTTCACTCACTGCCCATCCTGCCTCTTAACTTCCCTAGGCCCAGCCTCTCTGGCTGCTTAGCACTTCTACCTCTGCCCCCTCCCAGCATTAGCACCCAGCCTGTGCTATGCCTTGACCCTTTGTACCAGCAGCTGCTCAGCTCCCCCCCCCCATTCCATTCCATTCTTATGCCCAGGCTTGCTTTTGTCATCTTGTGTCACTCAGCTGGCTTTCCAGCACTCAGAATCCCAAGAGTTCTTCCTAAACTGTAATGCTGAGCAGTGGGAATATTCAAGGATGTTCCATAATGCCCAGGGCTATTTTTGGGCAGGAACGCACAGGAACGGAGTTCCGGCTGGCTCCTGAGTTGGCCACGCCCAGCAGGAACTCATTAGCATAATAGGCCACACCTAACAGCAGAAACTCATTAGGACTGGCTACATTAGGGGTGTGTGGCCTAACATGCAAAGGAGTTCCTGCTACAAAAAAAGCCCTGGATTTTGACAACAAACAAGGTAAACAGAATAAGAAGCAAAAGGTGGGTGTGGCTGGATGACCACACTTCTGGTAACACGGGGGTGTGGCCTAATATGCTAATGAGATGTGTTGTCGTGGGTGTGGCCTAATATGCTAATGAGTTTCTGGTGTTGGGTGTGGTCTATTATGGTAATGAGTTCCTGCTGGGCTTTTTCTACAAAAAAAGCCCTGATAATGCCACAGTAGCTTAGCCATAGGATAGAGTTGCCAACTTCTAGGTGAGGGCTGGAGTTCTCCTGGAATTACAATTGGACTTCATACTACAGAGACAAATTCTCCTGAAGAAAAGGTCAGTTTAGGAGGGTGGACCCTATAGCATCATCCCTGCTGAGCATCTTCTCCTCCCCAAACACCTGTCATCCTCAGGCTGTGGCCCCAAATCTTCAGGAGTTTCCCATGCTGGAGTTGGCAACTGTCATAAGATAAGGGCTGCAGATGAAGGTAGCCCTGCTTTTTAGAACTGTCTGATTCCCAACTGCCTTTGGAAATCCCCATCCCTAATCCAATGATTAATAAAGTATGTGGAGGGAAGCACCATTCTGTTGCACATGTGGCTTTAGAAATATCTATATGTTGTTGGGTGCAAACGTAGGTTCCTGCCCATCCATCTGAAAGTGGATTCTCTTATGTCTACATGTGATGAGGGGATTCCCATATTGTCTACATTTGCCCACATGAAGTGTGGTTTGCTTTGTGTGGTCTGCTTTTTTCAAGCTCCTGTTTACATTCCAAGTCTCAACCACTGAATAACAAAATGTGTAGCTCCTGAATGATGTGCAAAAAACCCCTTTCACCTGTGGTGAAAAACTCATTAAAGGATTTGTCCGTGAGTGCTGGGACTGAGCTAAGCAGATGACCAAATCACACCTGCAGCTTTCCATGCCACACAGTTTGCTCCACCTTTCCTTCTCTTGGGCCCTACTTCATCTTGGGACCCTTGCTCCCATCCGCTGTTTCAACAACCCTGCCTCACCTCTTCTTCATGCCTTTTTAGCTATACCCTATGGCCCAGTTCACTAGATGTCCACCAGACAGTGCGTATGGATATGGAAAACTAACCAGGAGGCTTTTATTTAGTTATTTTTAAAAGTTCCTCTTGACTTTCACAAAAAGGCCCATGGATACTCATAACAAGAGCCTTCGAGGGATTTTTAAAACTACCCTTTTATAGGGTTGCCAGGTCTGGGTTGGAAAATACCTGGAGACTTTGGGGGTGGAGCCAGGAGAGGGTGGGGTTTGGGGAGGGGAGAGGCCTCAGCAGGGTACAATGCTATAGAGTCCACCCTTCAAAGCAGCCATTTTCTCCAGGGGAGCTGAACCCTGTCAGCTGGAGATCAGTTGTAAAAGCGGGAGATTTCCAGGCCCCACCTGGAGGCTGGCAACCCTCCCCTTTTAAAAACAATTATTAGGGTTCCACCAAATTATTGCAGCCTGAGCAGGGTTTATTGTTTGCTGCTCCAAGAACATACCATGGAGAAAATGCTTCTGATTTCCACAGCACTGTTATAGCACTGTTATTCACTGTTATTCAGCTGTGTTCCCAGATAATAGATGTACGGCTTGTTGCCTGTCTCTGTGTGGCCACAATTGTTCTTTACCATTGCCATGCTTAACAGATGTAGAGCAATTGTTGTTCTTTCTTTTTACTCTGAAGTGTGCTGGTATATGCAAATATGCCTGAGAGGAAGGTAAGGAAAGGTGTAATGGCTGCTTGTGTCTCAAAAGCATTTATGACTCCCTGAAGCAGGATGGTGCAGTGGTTATTTTCCTAGGGGAAAGGGACATTTGGAGGGAGTTCTCTCCTGAATGAAAGAAGATGGTATCCACCCACTGACAAAAGTCTGTCCCAAAAAGCTAGGCATAGAGGGAGGAAGATTAAGCTTGCAGTCATGTGGACATACTCAAGTCACAGAAGATAAGACATTACTAATTCCTGGTGCATATGGATGTGTGGCTAAAATGTTTTTGGGATTGTCTGTAGAGGAGCTATCTTCCACAGTTCTGTCCCACTCTCCTGGTAGTTCTGTATATAAGTGTTAAAGTTTGCTGTGCTGCTGCTGTGCTGCTGTGTGCCATTGGTGGCTGCTGCTGACCTAGGGACACTGGTCCCTGCTGCTTCACAATTGTGTCTTCCTGGGCCATCTTGCTACAGCACTACAGTGCAACAGATGTTGTGTTGGCACAGGAGCTGTTGTGCGTTATCCTAAACACTCATTTGCTGGCTCAGCAACTCAAAAGTTTTCAAAAATGCTGAGCATTCATTTGCTGTCACAGTCCCAGAAGGTAACTCAGAATCAGGCATATATTCAGCTCCTTCCTCCCCACCTCCCATGCATTCATAATAAAAATTCATTCCTGTGCTGGAAAACATCTGGGCTAACATCTGCCTTCAAGTCAATGGGTAAAACCGATTGATCTATCTGTATGTCTGAAAAGTACGCAGATAGTGATTTCAGCAAAGCGTACTTTATTCGATCAGGAACGAGACAACTTTGGCCGGCTCGCAGGCCGGCTTATATTCCCCCAGAAACCGCCACCCAAAACACATCCCCACTTAGCAATAGGTTATTTACAGTGGCCGAGAGTCCCATTGGCTTCTCGGCCAGGAACCTAGCCCCCTGATTGGAGCGGGCTAGGATCTGCATAGTCCATTGTCTCTAGGAGCGAAGCTCAATGGTTGTCCCTGGACATGTCTGGACTTGTCTGGACTTGTCAGGACTTGATACACTACAATGTCTTTGTACTTAACACTGTAGGATAGGTTAGGCTGTGACTGGTCCAGGTCACCCACTGGTTGCTCTAAAACTATTTTCCCTCTGTGAAGTCAGATGAGTTTTTGTCCCTGGAACATCCTTGTTTTCATCCTGAAAGAGCTCTGGTGCTGAGCTTTCCGTTCTGTATTTTTCTATTGTTAAAATGGAATCTCCCCGGGTCACCTGAGCTCCTGATGTTTGGATAGGGATGCCAGCCTCCATGAGGGACCTAGGGATCCCCCAGAATTACAATTCACCATCAGACTACAGAGATAAGTTTCCTTGAAGAAAATCGATGCTTGGGAGGGTGGACTCTATGGCATTGTGCCCCACTGAGGTCCGTGTCCCCCCCAGGCTCCATACCCAAATCTCCAGGAGTTTTCCAACCTGGATCTAGCAACCCTATCCCCCCATCCCCTGCTGGTGGCCAGGGGAGACCTGGCAATCCTATGTCTAATTTCTTTTTTAGGCAGTGGAAACTGATGATATAATTTCAAACACTTAGAGTATCTAACAGCCATCTGTGTTCTCCAGTAATATTTTTCTTACACTCAGAGGTCCCATCTTTTATAGGTCCAATTAAAGATACACCACCCTGGGAACATTTGTGACTGTGTTTGCATGCCTGGCTGCTGGCAGAAGCTTCTCTGCGCATGCAGGCTATTACGCACCAGGAGGCTAGCAATTCACAGCAGGCCTGATTAGGAAGTGTCTCTGCTCTTTCACTTGTTTGCGTCTCTCCTGCAGCACTTGTTCCCTGTTCTGGGTACCACTCATGCTGATCATAAAAATCACAATTGATGTTTCCATTAGTTATAATTTACAGAGCGATTACCTTTAATTTCTCTTTTATTGTATTTTAATGGCTCAAAATTTCCTCTTGATGAGGCTGAGCATGCTAGGGTTGGGGGTGGAGGATCTGCTTGTGCTGTGTCTATGTCTGTGGCTCGCAACCCTGTTCTCCCAACTGAGCTAATCGTAAAGGACCCTTCCCCCCCCCTTCTCACAGCCCCATGTGGTATCAGTGGGAAGAAGTAATACACATTTGGATAAGGAATGGAGAAAAGACATTTATATCTTCCTGTCCCTGCTCTGTTCCCAACACAGAGAGACTGAGAGCTGCCCTGCTTAAATCTTGGCCAGGAATGTGTTTATCTCACACATCGGTATGCTTTTAAGACAAAGCAGCTATATATCAGAGAATGGTGAAGTCCATAAACAGAAATTAAAACTAAAAAAGACAACATCCCAGACCTGGGGAGCATTCTTTGCTTGGTGGCATCCAGTGATCCTGTTCTCTGTGGCATATCTCACTGCAGTGATATTGGCAGAAGAGCCTGGGATTGGCTAGATTTATGATCGAAGCCTGCGCACCTACTGAGATACTGAAAAGGCAAAGAGAAGATGAATGAAACTTGATGAAATGATGATTAAAACACTAATGCAACACACAGCAGAAGAATCAGGATCAGGATCCAAGATTTACCACAGGAAGTATGGTGTCAGTTGGAGGGGGAGGCCGGCTTATTAACAAGTGTCAACAACATTGTAGGTGAACCATGCAATATCATACTGGAGGACACACACATATCTCTACCATGAAAGTTTTTTAAAAAGCAGAAAATGGCAGGAGCTATGGCTCAGAAGGTCCTTGGTTCAATCCCTGGCATCTTCAGGTAACAAGATCAGGTACTAGGGTGATGTGAAAGACCTCTCCCTGACCACGGAGACCTGCTGCCAGTCTGAGTAGACAATACTGATGTTGATGGACCAAGGGTCTGATTCAGTATATGGCAGCTTCGTGCATTCAGAAAACCAGGAAGGGGAATTTCCTGTATAAATACTGAAGAACAATGCCTTGCTGGATTAAGATTAAGTCTGCAAACTTTCTTGCTGGTAGCTACTGGAAATCCAAACAGGTGGGCTAAACGTACGGTTGTCTGGGACTTTTGCCATGAGATCTCCAAACGTTTTTCATTGTGGCACTTCCTTAAAAGTAATCATGAGAACATAAGAACATAAGAGAAGCCAATGCTGGATCAGGCCAATGGCCCATCTAGTCCAACACTCTGTCACACAGTGGCCAAAAATGCCAGGTGCCATCATGAGGTCCAGCAGTGGGGCCAAGACACTTGAAGCCCTCACACTGTTGCCCCCCCCCAACACCAAGAATACAGTGCATCACTTGCCCCAGCCTGAGAGTTCCTACCTATACCTTGTGGCTAATAACCACTGATGGACTTCTGCTCCATATCTATATATCTAATAGCCAAGGTGCCCCCTGTGTGCGGATATCTAAATTCACACATTGGGGGCACCTGGGGGGCAGAGAGGTTTTCCCTGCACATTTGGGGCAATCCCCAGATGTGCAGAAAAATCTGAAATCTATAAAAAACTATAGGGGGGATACGGGGTATAAATGAGACAAATAAATAAGTAAATAAAACTAAAGGAGCATTCCCTGTGCATGCGCAGAGAACGCATTCACCACTAGGAACTGTGGCAGAGCTGTGCAGGGTTTGCCGCCGTTGCTGCTGTCGTTGTTGTTGGTGCGGGGGGAGAAGGCTTGGTGGGCTGGCGGCTGTGGGGGAGCTGTGTGTGGTGTGGGTGGGGGGGGGGGGGGGGGGGAGAAGCCTGGCGGCCCGGCAGCTAGGAGCCACACAAGGCTTGCAGCCATTGTTGCTGGCAGCCGCAGTGGCAGAAGTGGAGGGCCGGTGGCTAGACCTGCGGCCGTTGCTGCTGTCGGGTGGGGGGGGGAAGCCTGGCGAGCCCAGCGGACTGCCTGCTGGACTCTCCTGTGGCCACTGCCACCTCCTCCTCTATGCGGAGTTCTTGCTGCTTCAGCAGGCCAGCCACCCAGGAGCCATGGGGAATACCCCCCCCACGCAAGTATTGCGTGTCCTGCTTCTTGTGCTTATCTAATTCCCTCTTGAAGCTGTCCATACTTGTAGCCACCACCACCTCCTGTGGCAGTGAATTCCATGTGTTAATCACTCTTTGGGTGAAGAAGTACTTCCTTTTATCTGTTCTAACCCAACTGCTCAGCAATTTCATTGAGTACCCATCAGTTCTTGTATTGTGAGAAAGGAAGAAAAGTACTTCCTTCTCTACCTGCTCTATCCCAGGCATAATCTTATAATGATCATGTCACCCCTCAGCTGTCATTTCTCCAAGCTAAAGAGCCCCAAGTGCCTTAAACTTTAAGAATGTAAGAGAAGCCAGTGATGGATCAGGCCAGTGGCCCATCCAGCCCAACACTCTGTATCACACAGTGGCCAAAAATACCAGGGGCCATCAGGAAGTTCGGCAGTGGGGCCACTCCCACTGTTGCCCCCCTCCCTCAAGCACCAAGAATACAGAGCATCCCTTGCTCCAGACCGAGAGTTCCTTGTGGCTCATAGCCACTCATGGACCTTTGCTCCACATGCTTATCTAATTCCCTCTTGAGGCTGTCCGTGCTTGTGGCCACCACCACCTCCTGCAACAGTGTTAATCACTCTTTGGGTGAAGAAGGACTTCCTTTTATCCGTTCTAACCCGACTGCTCAGCAATGTCATGGAGTACCCAGGAGCTCTTGTATCCCATGCAACATTTTGCCAGCCTCTCTCATGTCACCCCTCAGCCCTCACCTCTTATATATCTGTTAGTATATTAGTAATGTCCCAATGGTGCTTTGTTAATAGAGTCTTTTCAAATACGCTTAAATCAATCTTCTACGGGCTGGTTTCTTTTAAAATCCACAGTCAGGAAAGGAACTTCCTCCGCTTGTTGTTCACCGGTTTCTCGACTCCCTCTCTGGGTCGCTGTTTCCACTTCCGCTTGCAAGCTACAAATGACGCAGTCCTTATTCTTTCGTGCCTCTTCGAAAGGTCTCTAGCTTTGAGAATGTATTTATCCTTTTTCTATCTTTCGATTTTTAAACGCTCCATTCTCTAGCTGGACCTATTCTCCGCAACTATGACTTATAAAAGCGCTATTGAGAGCACTTTATCGCTTGTCATAGATCCTTCATTTCTCACACTTCCCAGATAAGGACACAGTCATTCACAATCTGGTTGTTATACAGCCGGCATAACAAAAAATAAAACGCTTGACCAGAAGCTCCTCCTTTCTTGTTCGCTAATTTTACAGTCCAGCTCCACCATCTTGCTAATTTCTTTATTTTTATTAAAGTTCATACAACGCTTTTTAAAACGAAAAACTTCTATCCTTTTCTCACACTGCACCAAAAGGAATGGCTTCTTTTCTCCAATTCCAGTCCCCCCCCTTTTTCTTTGCTAGGAATCTCTGTTTGCGGGAGAGGGGGGTTCTCCTCCTCCTCCCTTAAAGCTTTTCGCTGGGGGTAGGGGGTCACACTTAACTGTTTTTCTTCACATTCGACAAATCACAGTTTCAGCCGCTCTTTTTCTTTTTCATCGTTTGATCGCTTCATCACTCGGTGACATCAGGTGGCTCCGCTAAACCCCGTTGGAGGTCGCTTACGCGGCGAGGTCCATTGGGGCATGGTAGAAGCCTCGATTTCTGACCGTTCGACCGAGAAAGAGGCTCCCGCCTGCGCGCCCCGGTTCAGAGCCCCTCTTCCTGGGGCTCGTCTGGGTCTCCGCTTGCGCGGATTCCCCCCTCGGCCGTGGGTGGGTGAGACACCCTCGGGAGCGCCCCGAGGATGCGTCCGCCATTCGCGGAAGCCAAACCGGAAGTTATAATCCTCCTCTATCTTGATCTGGTGCAGGGCCGGCTCCAGCCTTTTTTGAACACTAGGCAAGAATACCTTCTGCCCTCCCCCCCGCGCCCCCACCAATTTTCAAATATAAATGCATTTTAGGAAGAATGAAAAACACAAAATTTGAAATTGCTATTATTATTTTTTAATTGTGAGAAAAAGTAATACCATCTCTGATTTTCTCTCTCAAACAGAAAAACACAAATCACAAAGGATTTTGAAAAATCCTGTTACTTTGAAATTTAAGTATCTTTGGTGTTTCCATTTCAGGCACATCATATTCTGATTTTGCGTGCCTTTTCTTTACCAAATGTTGTCACCAATTCCCTCAGGTCAAGCACTGATGCTTCAGCATGTTCAATTGAGATAGTTACCAAACCAAGTAGTCTCTTTTGCAGCATTGTTGAGCGTATGTGTGTTTTTATAAGTTTGAGTTTTGAGAAACTGCGTTCACCACTTGCCACTGACACTGGAAGCGTAAGAAGGATCCTTAGAGCAATAGAAACATTAGGCACACTATCTTTGAGCTTTTGTTGAAGTATGAAGAGAAGTACTCTTTGGGGTGGCAATCCAACATGAAAACTTCCAACTTTCCCACATCAGTTCTCCCAGGCTTCCCGACTACATTCTGCTGGGTTTTGCACCATTCTGTTGCCCAGACTGTTGAACGTGTCAAGTTTTAAAGTGTGCTTCTGTAGAGGCTGGATTCTTCTGAGTGGACATGCCAAAAAGTAACAGGGTGTCCCCCCCCCAAACCCCTAACTGTGCTGTGAGCCTTCCTAAGCTCCATGCACCTAACAGGAGCAGGCAGCTACCTACACAAACCCAAAGCCACAAGGAATGTGTTAGCCTTTAGGATGCCACACAGGGTGCTTTGGGTTCTGCTCCCGGTCGACCTGTAAGGTTTTTTTGCAAGCTCCTCCGGATGATCTCCTTGGGATCTTTTAAGAAACATGTTTCCTTTTGCAAAACGCCCCCCCCCCCGTTTTCCTTTCCTAAAATGCACGAGATAATTGATAGCTCAGCCTCTTTTTCCTTCAGCCTCACTTAAAAAAAAAAAAGTATTTTAAGAAAAATCATGGTAACATTACCTTTTTTGCAACGCCAAAAGAGAGCTCTCCCGTTTTCTGCAACAGCTTCCTGAAATGTATTCCCATCTTATCCTCCCCCCCTGTCCAGTTTCATACTTGTTTACAGTTCCCCATAGTTTTCCCTGCAACTTTTCGAGTTGCACGCACCAAGACGCAGCTCAGCCCTTCCCACATTCACTCTTGCAGAAAGTGGCTCTGCGGCCAGCAAGTTAAAGCAACAACACCACCCACAAAACCCGCTTCCCCGTCCCATTTGGACAGGTCCCAATCCAGCAATTCCCAGGGAACCAAAAACACCAAACCAAAATACCCCACAGTAGCAAACCAGACACCAACCAAAAAAGCAAAGTTTGCCGGCATCCCCCACAGTTGAGACAACCAAACCCACGCCTTTAACACCCCCCCTGGTTATTCCCTAGCAATCCAATGGAATCGCGTTGTCAGTTCCTAGGAAGGGCTTGAGCGGGGAGGGGGGCAGAGACTCTTGCTGGGAACCGGACCGGGAACTCCCAGCCATTGGCTGGGAAACGCACACCCAACAACGCGTCTCTCGCTCCTCCTCGCCCGAACTTTTGGCCTCCCCTCCGGGGACAGTTGGCAGGTGACGGAGGCAGCCCCGGCAGGGCGCGGGCAGGTGCACCCCCCTGGGCACGGGACCCCCATTCCGGCTGCGCTTCGCGGAGGGGCAATACGGTACTTGCTCCGGCAGCCGCCAGATGGAGAGTGGCGGCCCAGGGCCCGTCCGCTCCATGTGCTGCCCAGGAACGCGAAGGCGGCGGCGGTTGGAGGCAGCTTGGCTCTGGGTCCCTCCCCTGAGGTAGGCAGCGGCTTTGGGCAGGATGGTGGGAGCTTTTTGGGGGGTGGGCGGCGGCAGGGCAGTTGGCGCCCTGGATGGGCCCTGCGCCCTAGGCCAAACACTAGTTGGCCTAGTGATAGAGCTGGTCCTGATCTGGTGGGCGATAACAAACCCTCAGTGTTAAGCTTCCTTTTGGGCCCACTATTTCAATCCATAGCATTTTCAGAAGCGAAACTAATTCTCTTACCTTTTTAGTCTTACTGGACTGTATACTCTCTCTGAAATACAGAGCCACCCCACCTCCTATCCTTCCAATATAATTTATAACCAGGAATCACCATATCCCACTGATTTTCCTCATCCCACCAAGTTTCTGAAATACATACAATGTTTATCCCCCCCCCCAAACACCAAGCATTCCAATTCCCTGATTTGACCTCGGACATTTCTAGTATTTGTGTATAAATACCTATAGTTTCCCATGCATGTTAATCCCACAACATTCCTCTTGCTGCCTTGAGACCTTGCCAGGCAGTCCATATCGTTAGTCACAGTCTCAGTGGACAATTCTAATCCATTTCCTTGTAGAAAAGTAACAGCTACCCCTTCATCTCTTTGAGATGAGCCATCCCGAACCAGAGACTTTTCATCTCCTGTTGGCTTTTCCCCAATATTCAGTTTAAAAACTGTTCAGCCACCTTTTTGATTTTAAGTGCCAGCACCCTGGTTCCTTCTTGGGACAAGTGGAGACTGTCTCTTCTGTACAGCTCCCTCTTGTTCCAAAAAGCATCCCAGTGCCTAACAAACTTGAACCCCTCCCCCCTACACCATCTTCTCATCCAAGCATTGAGACTCCTGATCTGTGCCTGTCTCTCCGGCCCTGCGCATGGTGTCGCGGTCCGCGCGGAATGCTGGCTGGCACGTTAGTGCCCAAGGGAGATAGAGAACCCACAAACGCTGGAGTCAGGTACTTTGGTGCAACCACAGTGATTTATTTACACCAAGCCACCACCTATTTACAGTCCTGAGTGTCAATATGCTCCGCAGCAACTGATACATGGAGAAGGGGTAGAGTGCTGTACAAGCTGTACATTTATACATCTGCTGACCAATCAGCTCATGGCTGATGCAACCCTCAGCAATACCTTCAGTGCCAGGTTGCACTGCCTTAATCCAGTTCTGGCCAGCCTTGCTGCAGTCACATGCCCACTACAGTCACATGCTGACTGTCACTTCACTGACACCTCAGATC
>NW_015170913.1:715467-722007 GCF_001447785.1 Gekko japonicus | reverse complement strand
TCACTCACGCTCAAAATGATAAAGGCTAAAGCTCTTTGATCATTCCTCTCCTCCAACGGAGTGGGCTCGTCAGGGGGGTCAGAGATACAAGTCCAAAGCCCCTCTTTTATCAGGAAATATTTCATCCTCTGAGCCCAAATAGCATAGTTAGTGGTAGTTAGCTTCTCCACGAGCTGAGTTGTCGGTACCTGTGCCATGCTGGTCTGTGCTCCTGGCTGCTGGTTGCCCCGGCTCTGCAGATGGACGTCTGTGTCAGCACATGACTCCCCCTCAACGCTGCTGCCGTCCGGCTCGTCCAGCTCCTCCAGCACCTCCGAGTCTGCCAGCTGCTGGGTGTCCTTGTCGGCAAAAGACTCCCCCTCACCGCTGCTGGCCTCAGACTCCTCCAGCTCTCTCGGCACCTCCAAATCCTCCAGCCTGCTTCTCCACAGCTCTGCAGGGACACTGCTTTCGGCTCAGCACATGAAAGCCTCTGTTAGCAGACAAGTTATTACTCCGGTGGGACTTACTCACAACTCCACCTTACTGCCAGCCGCAGATCTGGGCCCATAACCCTGTCGCGGTCCGCGCGGAATGCTGGCTGGCACGTTAGTGCCCAAGGGAGATAGAGAACCCACAAACGCTGGAGTCAGGTACTTTGGTGCAACCACAGTGATTTATTTACACCAAGCCACCACCTAATTACAGTCCTGAGTGTCAATATGCTCCGCAGCAACTGATACATGGAGAAGGGGTAGAGTGCTGTACAAGCTGTACATTTATACATCTGCTGACCAATCAGCTCATGGCTGATGCAATCCTCAGCAATACCTTGCCAGGTTGCACTGCCTCAATCCAGTTCTGGCCAGCCTTGCTGCAGTCACATGCCCACCACAGTCACATGCTGACTGTCACTGTACTGACACCTCAGATCAAACTCATCTAAGGCCAGTCTTACTATTACAAGTGTATCATGACACATGGAACAGGTAGCACTTCTGAGAAGGCTACCTTGGAAGTCCTGGCCTTGAGTTTCCTGCCTAGCAGCCTAAATTTTTCCTCCAGGACCACACGACTGCATTTCCCCACATCGTTGCTGCCAACATGTACCACGACCACTGGCTCCTCCCCAGCACTATTTACCAGCCTATCTAGAACACGCGTAATGTCTGCTACCTTCATACCAGGCAGGCAAGTCACCATATGGTCAGTATGCGGGTTCACCACCCAGCTGTCTACCTGTCTAAGGATCGAATCACCACCTACCAAGAGCCCCCCTCCCTCCCTGCCAAGGGATGGTTCATTGGTGTGTCACCAGCTGAAGAAGAGGTCCCTTCTGAGTGCCCATTCCCCTTATCCGCAGCACAGTGTCCTGTTTCCTCTCGACCCTCATGCTCCCTGACAGTGGTGGGGCTGCCATATTCAGAGTGGGACATATCTAACAAGTCCCCGAGAGTTTTCTCCATGCATCTAACTGACTGTCTCTGCTTCTGCAGGTCTGCCACCTTGGCCTCAAGGAAGCAAACTCGTTCCCTGAGAACCAGGAGCTCCTTGCACCGGGCACAAACCCAAGACTTCTCTCCTGTGGGCAGATAGTCATACATGTGAAACTCCGTGCAAAACACTGGATAGCCTCCAACCCCCTGCTGGCATTCTGGCTTCATAATTGCTTTTAAAATAATAATTATATATAATCGTCCTTTTAAAACCCTTTGTATTTATGTGGTTCTTCTTGTAGAAGTCTACTTACCTTACTGGGAATCCAAGGAGACTAGACCCCTGGCTTTCTGGCTCTTCCTGGGCTTCTTACAGAGTCCCTAGGCTAAGAGCCACAGGTCAAGAGCCCTTTGGCTCTCACCCTTCAGCTCATGCCTCTGGCAAGGTGCTGCCTTAAATAGAAGCTTCCCCCAGCAGACGGCATGGCCAGCAGCTATTCAAATTCACCCAGGCACTCAATTACAGTCAAACAATGACCCTATCTCAAGCAGCCAGGACTCTGCAACAACTCACCCACACACTCCCAAACACAGTCCCCCACACAATACCCTCTCAGCTAAATCACCTCAGCTGAAAGTAAATAAAAAACACCCACCCCTCTAGCAGCTCTATCTCCTGCTCCTTCTCAGAGCTCAGCTGGGTCAGCTGGGTCATGAACAAGATGAAGCTTCACAACCTTATCTAGTCCAGTATTCTGGCAACCAGCTCGATTCCCCTGGGGAAGTGCACAAAGCACAACAAAATAAGTTATTCCAATTGTCCTACATGTATTAACTGAACAGAGATGTATACTGCCTCTAAATATTGAAATTCCATTTCACTGTAATAGATTTGGAATTCAAATTGATGAATTTAGACTTTAAGTTGCTAATTAGCAGAGGCAGTGTGGTGTAATGGTTAGAGCAAAACATAAACAGGAGTCATAAGACACCTTAAAGAGTAGCACAGTTTTATTCTAGCATTAGTTTTTATGGACTAGAGCCTACTTCTTCAGATGCAATGTGTGGATCCTCACTATTCAGACATTTTACATAGGAGATATGAAAAAACAAACATAGTCAAGGGACCATAAAATACAGAAAATACAAAGCAAAATGTAAATTCAGATCTAATCAATATCTCTGTTTTGCATAGTGTAGAGAATCACAGATTTCCCAAGGTAGTTTGATAAAGGCTCCAATTTCTTTCTTTTCTTCTTTTTATGTGCATCTGTGTATGTGCATGTCTGCATGTACCTGGAAATAATGGCAATCTCTGGTGACTGACCCCTATGGGGGGCATGAAGGATATTCAGAGAGGTGGCTGAATGAAGCCTGCCACTGCCTGGTATTTCAAGGAGGTCTCCCATTCAAGTACTTGCCAGAGTTGACCCTGCTTTGCTTCCAAGATATGACAAGATCTTCTTCGTGGTCTCTGTGCATCACACCCATGGGATTATGCATCTGCACTGATCCGAACTGGTGATATGCAAAGCTCACAAAGGGATTTTCGTGCCTCCCTCCCAGGCATGCGCGGGAACCCCACTGCGCATGCTGCGGGAACCCCAGGGAAGCACGGCACGGCCCTTTCCCCACTCCCTGAGCCCAGTCTGTGTGGCCCAGGGAAGTACGGCGCAGCCCTTTCCCCCCTCCCCAAGCCCAGTCGGGCCACCCCAATGAGGCCAGGGATAGCCTGGGGAAACCCGTCGGGGCCCTCCCCCTCCCAAAGAAGGGGCTGTGGTCTCCGTGGGCCAGGCCACGCCGGCCCAGGGAAGTGCAGCGCGGCCCTTTCTCCCCTCCGCGAGCCCAGTTGGGCCACGCTGTTGGTCCAGCAAGGCTGGAGGTGGCGTAGGGAAGCCTGGTGCCCCCCCAAAGGGCCCACGGCCTCCCTGGGCAGGCCGCGCCAGCCCAGGGAAGTGTGGCATGGCACTTTCCCCCCCTCCCTGACCTCAGTTGGGCCACCCCAGCAAGGCTGGGGGTGACCCGGAGAAGCCTGTTGGGTCCCTCCCCCCTTTCAAAGAAGGGGCTGCGGTATCCGTGGGCCAGGCCATGCTGGCCCAGGGAAGCATGGCATGGCCCTTTCCCCCCTCTGCGAGCCCAGTTGGGCCACGCCGCCAGCCCACTGAGGCCCGCGGTCTCCTTGGGGCAGGCTGCGCCGGCTTAGCCTCTCTGGGCCAGGCGCGGCCGTTTCCCCCCTCCCCAAGGCCAGTCGGGCTGCCCCGCCAGACCAACAAGGCCAGGGGCAGCCCAGGGAAGCCTGTGGGTCCCCCCCCAAGCACCTCCTCCTCCTCCTCCTAAATGAGCAGAGTGGGCTGGAGTGTCTGTCGTCTGAGGGAGCCAGGCACAGTGTGAGGCAAATTTTCGCGGGTGCTGCTTGTCTGGGCGGGACTGAGTCTATGGAGCTAATGTACTTCTGACGTTCTGAGTGGCAGTTCAAGCAGCCAACTGATATTGGTGTGCATCGAATCTTGCCAGATGAAAACGGGATTATTATATAGGAGAGATGCATTTATGTTGTTAAAGACATAAAATAAGATGTTTGATAAGTAAGGATTGCATATATTACAATTTCACCCCAAATTTCTGTATTTAAAAATTGGCAAATAAAAGCTTCCTGACCTGTTTCAGGTCAGGAAATGTAGCATGTCTCAGAGCAGGGGAGCTTAAACCGTCTCTCTCTGAGCTAGGGTTAGTGAGAGACTCACAGCAAATGCGATAATATCAGCTGCAGTGCATTATATAACTTTTGGTCATGTTGGAAGTGATGTTATTGTGTTGCCAGCAATACTGATTACCCCTCACCCCCCCTTTCCCCCCCACCCAACCAATATTCCCTCTAAGCTGTGGAGTCTTGTGAGCAAAAATTCTACTTTGTGAGCTACCAGCATTAAAGTGGTGAGCAGGCGATTTGGCTACTGCATAAATTAGTTTGCTTTGGAGCCCTCCTTCCTGAGCTAAGACAAAAATCCGTGAGCTGGAGGCTAAAAAACTATGAGCTAGCTCACACTAACTCAGCTTAGAGGGATCACTGCACCCAACCATCATTTTTGTTCCACCACAGTAGAACTATCCTATAGTGTGAACTTTACACAGGGATATCACTGAGCATTCTATTCAACCCTGCCTCTAATATGGTACACTGGCTTCTAGTTTCTGAGTGGGAATCAGCTGGCATTATAAAAATGCCTCTATAGAATACTAGCTTGCAGCTGAAGTCTACTAATGCAGACCAGAGTGGCATGTCCTGGTGGTGGCTAGGTCCTTTAATTTTAACAGTTAGGCTGAATCTTAATGGACTAGAAAGTTAATATTACAGTGCAAATGCTTTTAAAGGCTGATGGAGAAGTTTTAAGAGCTTGATGGATGAACTGAGACTCCTCACGGCATCCCAAGATCAAATTCAGGAAGTTTTGACTGAGAGTGCTGGAGTAGACTGATAAACCCTCAAGCCACCACTAGATGCCAGTGTGTGTTAATAGATGGAAAAGAACCAAGCTGGGGGTCTTTAGGTCTGGAGTGTGAGAGGATTCGATTACGTCTTGAGATATTACTGTATCCTGGTGAACTGGGATTCATTTGTGCACTCTGATTGTGAAAATAGATCAAAACTACCCTTTCCCTTTATGAATGATAAGACATAGTGCTCTGGCAATAAGAAAAATATAACCCAAACCAGTGAGCCAGTGTCGTACTATGGCACTGAGCATGGACATGTGAAACCCAAGCTCATGATCTGGTCTGAGGACAATTTCACACTGTACAAGTCAAGTATATCAGTCTGCAGTATTAGTACATATCTGCAAACACTTTGGAATATGCCAAGGAGTTGCATGGTTATCTCTTCCATCAAAATATTCACCATGGCAGACACTAAAGTGCAAGGAGCAAGCATGCATTGGACACCTCACTATCTCTGAGCCTATTCTGACCTCCCAGGATTTTTAAAAATGAGGCTCAGATTATGCGCTGATCTCTGAAATGATAAATAAAATTAGGTTTTAGAGGCTGGCTTCGATAGTCAAGCACCCGATACACTCTGAACATGACAACATAGTTTAGCCTGAGAGTTGCATGCCATATAACAATAGTCTGCCTTTGAGCATTGATCAGACCTCTTTGTCACACCAAAGAATAGGCACGCAGAGTGAGCTTCCTCACTTCCTGGATTGGGGAAGCAGAGCTTCGGGGTCATAAAATATGGGTTGCATCCAGTGGAGGATTTCTGCAGATGAAAGGGGGTGAGCAGTTTTTGTCCATTCCCCCCTCCTGCTACAGGCCTCTGACTCCCCCCCCTTAAACTGTTCTTTGGGGTTTCCTGTCCTCCAGGAGCAGCATTTTGGGGTTCAGCGGGAAGGAACAAATCATGCTCTGCTGACAGAAATCTCTTTTGTTAATGGGAATTACTCCTGGATCCAAATGTCAGGTCCCACCAGAATTCAACAGAGTACACACTTATAGAAAGGTATTACTTTATCGAAGCCATGAGTCACTGCACAAAAGAACTGTTCAGAATAACCCTAACGACTTGAGCTGGAGAGGTTAAAGCACTTTCATAATCAATGCGGCCAATGGCTATGATTCCCGCCCGCGCCTAAGAAGCAGTTTTACGCGCTCAAAATCCCTGGGAACACAACGGTAACTGTGTTATCATTACTTAACACTTCCCACGGTTTCTACTCATTAAAGCAAAGCAAAGAAGAGCACACCACATCTCTTAACCACCTGTGACCTTGGAGATGATAACATTACAGCAGACAGGCCTGGCGTACACTAACAAGAATGCAGCTATGAATATATGCGCATGGGTATATGAACGGACGTTGGGTAAGGGGGGGGGAAATACATAACACGCTACAGTGGCATAGACAGGTATGTAGGTGCATACAGAAACATGAAGAACAATTGGCAGCTTGCTGACACCAAGGCAAAGATCTCAGAAGCACACTCTCTCCTTGGATGTGAACCATAGCATGAAAGTGACTGTAATCCACTGGCAGGACACAGCCATTGGCTAGAATAAAGCCTATGGATAGCAAAATGGCTGAGCTACAGCCATAACTTTGTCTGTCTCTTTATTAAGGACAGT
>NW_015170913.1:698904-715410 GCF_001447785.1 Gekko japonicus | reverse complement strand
TGGTGGAGGTGACATAAATTAATAAAACATGCCCACCAGCAAGTGATTTGCAGCCTTTCAGTCAGACATTTTTATTCAGTTTGGTGTTTTGCTTCACAATTATTACCTTGTTGTTGCAGGGGGGGACCAGGTGATATTTTCTCAAGGAAGCACTTCTGCTGAGAGGTTATCACATTTCCCTTGAGTGAAAAATATTTTCTTTCTGGGGAAAATGTGATCACAGGACACTGAGATATTGCCAGAGCTGTGATTGTATGGCACATGGTTCTGTGACAGACAGAGGGAACATAAACTGTAGGTTCTCTCAGTGATTCAGTTCAGGAACTGGGTACTGTATGTTTATCAGAGGACAAAATTTGTAGAATGACACTCATTGTCACTGGGTGAAGCCAGGGCAAAGACAGATAAAAGCGACCACAGTGGATTCTTCACTTGCAACCTGCATTGCAACCATGTATTTGAACCAGTTAACGCATGGGTCAGCTGCTGGAGTTTCCTTTCCCCTTGTGCTTCAGGTGGCTACCCATCTTTTAAATTCTTTTTTTCAAAGTGGCACATAGATGTCAGCCCTAAGAATGTGATTCCATGTTTTGCAAGTACTCATATGTTTTGTATGAATCAATATAATAAGAAATATGTCAAGGAGCTGATGTGGCTAAATAAAGCAATTCATGTTTATAAGTTATCCCTCTGCTAGATCTGCAACAGGCCGTGTTGCAAAAAAAAAGTATCTGTGAATGAAGCTGGCAAGGATTTGACTGTGAGATGTGGTGTAAATGGACAAAGCCTAAAGTGGGTTGAGCAGTCACTGATCAGAAAGCTTCCATGAGCTTCACAGTAAAGCCCCTATCTATCCCAACTCTCTGACTGCTACTAGTACAAGGAGAGATGAAGAAAGCTACAATAAGCTTCCCCACGGAGACTATCTTTGCCTTCAAAGCTGCCTGCTATTCTTTCTAGACCTTGTTAGAGAGGAAGAGAAACAGTGAAGCCAGGAACAGTATGTATTCATCAGTAAGTCTAGGTACTTCTGCAGCCCAACAATAATGAAGTTATTTATTCACATGTGACATTCACCTGCTCTGTCTTAATGAGTCGGTGATGGGCCCCAATAAACTCTCAGCTTGCAACACCACAAGCTAGTTTAGATCCTATTTGCATGTCACACTGTGTCAAGGGAATGTCATTGCAAGGTGGCTTGACTGTGCCCATTTTACATTTCAATGTGCCCTTGATATCAACTTACTTATTACATCAGAACAAGCTGTACTCCAGTGCTGTACTCCAGTACACTTTGAGTTTGTCTTGGTGTTACAAAGAAAAGGAAAGCAATATGAAGCAACACCTCTGTGTCTCTTGTAAAACCTATTTAAGCCCTGAAGAGTGAACCAAAGAACAAATTTTAAACAAGGGGGAAAACATGGGCATGGACAAGCAGTCTGACAGGCAACACATGCTTGGTATGGATGTCTATTTTATGTGCTTCAGATGGTGAAATTCCAGTATATGTGTATGTCTTTGTTGCCTGCATGGTTATTTGGATGGAGTATGCTCTACTTCTGATTACTGTAATTATGGAGCCTTCCATGTGTAAAGAAGGGGACCCACCAGGTTATTAAGGAGGTGGAAGTTTCAAAGTGAAAGAGAAAGCTTGGAGGCCAGGATGAACCAAGGGGCATAAAATAAATTGGAAGGTTTCATAGGGAACATGTTAAAGAGTGTGTCAGTGATAGGCTTGCCAAGTCCCCCCGGGGGGCGGGGAAACCCCCGCCCCAGAGGCCCGTTCCCTGCCAGCGGCGGATCGGGCCCCAGGGGGAACCCCACCCCTAAGTGCACATCACCCGGAAGTGACGCAACCACGTGGGGCATGCTGGGGGCGGGGCCATGGTCATCCAAGGGAAAACTCTATGGTTTTCCCTCGGATGGTCGTGGCCCCGCCCCCAGCGTGCCTGGTGTGGTCGTGTCCATGCAAAGCGCGTGCAAAGTGCGTGCACACACACTCCAGCCACCATCCAGGAGTCCCCCACTGCGGCAAAATTCAGACTTGGCAACCCGAGTCAGTGAAGCTAAGAGCAATATTGTGAGGAGTTTAGACTCTGTGAAGAGGCTAAACTCCTAGCAGAGTCATTCAAGGCTGAACAGTCACAGATGAGACAACAGATAAGATGCATCCACTCCCTTCAGGAATCCGTGGCCACATTATCAGAAGAGAATGGACAGCTCCAATGGTGATGGGGTTGTTAGAGGAATCCTTGAAGGGTAGCTACTGGGCAGCAGTGGTAGTGGAAGGTGACACTGGTAGAGGATCTGTCATAGACAACGGCAGTGACATTTCAGCCAAACCTGCTTAATACTATGCAGAAAGTGGCAAAGATAAACCACTTATCATAATCTCATACCTCAAAAACCATGTGATGAGAGAACCCAAAACAAAAGAAGATTTTTTTTTTGCGGGGAGGGCGGGTTATAAATTTAAATAAATAAATAAATGAAAATAAATATTAGTGCTGGAAGCCAAGACCCCCATATTGGATGACACTCAATCAGCTACTGGGGAAGACCAGAGGACAATTGTGAATAGTGCTATTCTTAATGATGCAACTGGATTAAAGTCAAATGGGCATTCAGTAGCTGATTTGAATGGATGCAAAAAGAAAGTCCAAAGCTGTTTATGCCCCAACTACAGATGCTGAAGAAGAAGAAATTGAAAGCTTTTGCATAAGTGTCTAGGAAGAAACTGGTATTGCACCTAAACAAGATGTGCTAATAATCACAGGCGACTGGAACACAAAAGTAGGGGTGAAAGTGGGATCAAATATTGTCAGGAAAATTGGCCTAGGAATATGAAATGATGCAGGAAAGTGACTCATAGAATTCTGTGAATACAGCAGTTTGTTCATTGCGAACACCGGTTTCTGGTAACTGAACAGACAATTGTATACATGGACATCACCGGATGGCCAATAAAGAAGATGTAGAAGCTCTGTTCTCTTTGCTAAAACAAGACCAGGAGCTGATTGTAGTACAGACCATGAATTGTTTATATAGAAAATTAGAATTAAGCTGGAGAAAAAAACAAAGATTCAGAGTGCCAAAATACAATCTAAACAAAATTCCTGAAGGGTTTAAAGACCATGTAAAGAACAGATTTGTATTACTAAGTTCAAGTGAATGGGAACCAGAAGAACTATGGGCTGAAATCAGAGATATTATCAAGGAAGAATGCACAAAGTTTTTATTCCTTTAGTCCAATGGGCAGCTGAAGAAACTCTTAAAATTGCTGAAGACAGATGAGAAGTAAAAGTAAAAGGGGACAGAAATAGAATCAGCAGTCTAAATGCAGCATTCCGGTGACTTGCCTGTAGAGGCAAAGAGAACTGTTATGATAACTGGTGTAAAGAAACAGAAGAGAACAACAAAAAAGGAAGAACAAGAAATCTGTTCCACAGGATCAAAGAAATCAAAGGGATGGCTAGAGATGCTGAAAGATCAATATGAAAATACATTATTTGAACAGGGCAAAAATAAAGGACGGGAACAATATTCTGAAGAACTATACAGAAGAGAAGAAAGGATGACAGTTTCCTTCAAAGAAGAATCTTTTGAAGAAGAACCTGCCATTTTAGAAAGTGAAATGAAAGCTGTTCTCAAAGCAATTGGGAGAGAAAAAATCACCAGGAGTACATGGGATATCAATAGAGCTATTTCAAGCCACAGAAATGGAGTCCATCAAAATGTCAACAAGAATATGCCAACAAATATGGAAAACAAAACAATCACCTGCAGACTGGAAACACTTGATCTGCAGTCCAGTTCTGAAAAAATAAGACATCAAAGACTGCAGCAACTATTGGACCCTCTCATTTATTTCTCATGCTAGTAAAGTAATGCTCAAATTTTACAGCAAAAACCTTTTTACAACAACTGATGTTTTGATTTGCAGCCTATACTCTGGACAAGAGATTACTGTTAGGACATAATATGGAGAAACAGAATGGTTTTCTATTGTCAAAGGTGTCAGACAAGGATGCATTTTATCTCCCTGTCTGTTCAATCTAAATGCAGAATGTATCATAAGGAAAGTTTAATTTTAGATGAAGGTCAAATTAAAATTGATGGAAGGAACTTTAACAATTTGAGATATGCAGATGATACCACATTACCGGCAGAAAATAGTGAAGCTTTGAAATGACTACTGATGAAGAAAGTGCCAAAGCAGGATCACAGCTGAACATCAAGAAGACAAAAGTAATGACTGGTGGGGAATTACACAGCTTTAAGGCTGACGATTAAGAAATCAAAGTTGTTAAAGATTGTCTATTCTTCTGCTTCATTGACTATGCTAAAGCCTTTGACTGTGTGGATCACAACAAACTATGGCAGGTCCTTAAAGAGATGGGAGTACCAGACCACCTCACATGTCTCTTGAGAAACCTGTATAAGGGTCAAGAAGCAACAGTTAGAACTGGATATGGAACAACTGATTGGTTTAGCACAGGAAAAGGAGTACGACAAGGATGTATATTGTCACCTTGCTTATTTAATATACTAGAAATAATGCCCGTTGCGGAAATAAATACAACGGGATCTAGAAAGAGGCTCTGGGAGAGTGCTCTGGGTTTGGGCAAACAGTGTCAGTTTCCTGTGGCGACCTCAGCAGTGTTTAATGACAGAGTCCACTGTTTTCTCCAGAGGGACTGATCTCTGCTGCCTGAAGAGCATGCAGTTGTGGTGTGGGCGGGACCCGGGCTTTGCCTTCTGATTGGTGGCGATATATGCTGAGGAGCAGTGCCATCAGCCATACACTAAGGGAGTGCATTTTAGAATTAGAACTTTGGCACCCACTATTCTATTATATATAAGGAGAGATATGCAGAGTACATCATGCGAAATGCTGGCCTGGATGAATCACAAGCGGGAATTAAGATTGCTGGGGAAAAGATCAACAACCTCAGATATGCAGACGATACCACTCTAATGGCAGAAAGTGAAGAGGACCTAAAGAGCCTCTTACTCAGGGTAAAAGAGGAGAGCGCAAAAGTGGGCTTGAAGCTCAACATCAAAAAAACTAAGATCATGGCATCCGGCCCCATCACTCCTTGGCAAATAGAAGGGGAAGTCGTGGAAGTAGTGACAGACTTCACGTTCCTGGGATCCCAGATCACCGCAGACTGTGACAGCAGTCATGAAATTAAAAGACGCCTGCTCCTTGGGAGGAAAGCAATGGTGAACCTAAACAGCATGATAAAAAGTAGAGACATCACCCTGCCAACAAAAGTCCGCATGGTCAAAGCAATGGTATTCCCAGTAGTCATGTATGGCTGCGAGAGTTGGACTATAAGGAAGGCCGAACGCAGAAGAATAGATTCTTTTGAACTATGGTGCTGGAGAAGACTCTTGAGAGTCCCTTGGACTGCAAGAAGATCAAATCAGTCAGTCCTAAAAGAAATCAACCCTGACTGTTCCCTGGAAGGTCAGATAATGAAACTGCAACCAAGAAATCTGAAGGAGACTGAGGCTGGGAAGGGCAGCCATGAAGGAATCAGAAAAGATTCTTCCATGTAAGGGCATGTCACTGGTGACTAAGATGAAGATAATTCATTCTATAGTAGTCCTCTTTACTATGTATGGGTCTGAAAGTTGGATAATGAAGAAAGCTGACAGGAAGAAAGTTGTCTGTTTGAAATATGGTGTTGGAGGAGAGCGGCCATGGAACCTGAGGTCATAGAATGTCAATAAGACTAAAAGCAAAGGCCAGTTACAATAATATGGGGTCCAGAAAGATTAATCATCGTGTTGGTAGTGTGTCAATAGGTGTTTCTGCAGAAGCCTTGGGATGGGAAGAACTGCGCTCGAGAACTGAAATTGACAGCAAAAGTGCTGAAGGGAAAATATCACTACAAAGAGGAGTTGGAGAAATACTGCTGGACAAGGTGGATTATCAGATTAGGAGAAAGAATGTAGGGGGAATATAGAATGCTGAAGAAAGGTAAGAAGAGCAACATGAAGTCTGATTTTGAATGCATTGGACAAGGGGTTCAGAAGGTTTAGGACTGTAAAATATTAGTGGTACAGCAGCCCCTTGGTTCAGCCAGTCAACTGACCAACCAACCAGCCACCCAGTTAACCCATGAATCAGACATAAGTAGGGGATATAAAGAGAAAGGACTCTGGCAAATACCTGTCTCAGTCTAGAGACTCATTCCCATCTCACTGTGGCTCACGCATTGCACTTGCTCTGTTGCCATGCTTATCCCTGTTTGGGTTTCTTTTGCTGCTTGTCTGAGGAGTAACTGAACTGCTTCTTCCATATTTGGAGTCAAGATGGTAAGCGAGTTCTCCAGGAATAAATAGGCTTTTTAGTTGTGCAGAACTCCGGCTTTGACAGGAACCCTTGTAGGAATAAATTAACAAAAGAAATGACTGAAAACCCAGGGTGGCATGCACGGTCATTCCTCAGCACTTCCCTAGAAGCATCTGGAGCCATTGTATAGGAGGCCTGCTGACACCAATTATTTCAGACAGAAATAGAACATCTCTGGTTCCCCTTGGAGGAAACAATGAATGTGCAGGCAGACTATTGGGTTTACCTTCTAGCCTTCAACATCTCACATAGGAATGTTGCACCACAGTTCTACCATAGGTAGACTGCTGATTTTAAGCATCAAAACTGCTACAGTTTAATGTTGGACCAGGCTCCTGTAGTAATGAGGAAGAAGGGAGAATTTCAGTAGGCTCATTGTTTCCTACCAATGTGATTCATTGCTATCACTGCTGTTATGGAAGACCTCTCTTCTACACAACTCTTAGGGTGCATTAAGTTTTGTATTTTCAGTAATGAGTGCCTTCCATTCCTTTCATGTTCACCATACCAGAACCATTAAGCTTTGAATGTTTTCACACATATGGGCTTTCTCTTTGAATTATAGGCTTGGGTTATAAATACTGAATAATTGCACCTATGCATGCAAACATGCTTCACTATAGGCATGTCTCCAAGAGAGGGACAAGGGAAGAGGCAGAATCAGGAAGCAGCTAGGTTATGAAGCCATGAATTTGACTCATTCAATTTTTGCTGAAAGAAATTAGAAAATGAAATCAGGAAAGTGAATGGATACTGAAGTTGAATTGCATAAATTCATATCATAAAAAAGAAGAAAGGAATAGTGGCGGGAGGGAATGTAAGCGTTCTATATAGACAAATCTTGCAAACTTCAGTACATCTTTAATGTGGTATATGTTTTGGGGTGTGTGGGTTAAGAACATGGGACACAAACAATGTTCCCTATAAGCTGTGGAGTCTTGTGAGCAAAAAGTCTGCTTTGTGAGCTACCGGCATTAAAGTTGTGAGCAAGCGATTTGGCTACTGCATAAATCAGTTAGCTCTGGAGACATCCTTCCTGAGCTAAGACAAAAATGTGTGAGCTGGAGGCTAAAAAACTGTGAGCTAACTCACACCAACTCAGCTTAGAGGGAACACTGGACACAAACCCTGACTGACCATATAATGCAATATGGACTGCCACTCCTCACATTGTTTTCAGTAGTACCTCTCCTGAAAAACTGACTGGGTGCACCATTATATGCAGCACAACTGTGATCCATACTGAACCAGAAGCTTTTATAACAAATTTAGATTCCAGTGGCACCTTTAAGACCAACAAAGGTTTATTCAAGTTATGAGCTTTTGTGTGCATGCACACTTTTTCAAATATATTGGAATAGAAGGTAAGAGTTCAAACTTATAGAAGCTTTTGTGTGCATCCGACCTGTGTAGTATGTTCCGGGAACATCTGACTATTCTAGCTATTCAGGTACAATGTTACTTTGGCCCCGATCACACGAGTGGGAAAATCCGTCAGGGAAGGGTGGCATATTAGATGCGGAGCTAAAAGAAGCAAGGGAGCGCGATCTTACACTCCCCCATGGCTCCGTTCTCCCTCCGTTGGCACCCGATCACACTGGGGAGGCAACGACGTAGTCCCAGCAAGGCAGCACGGCGGTCTCATGTTAGTGCGCATGCACAGGTTGCGGACGGCTGTAGGATGCTACGGGCTGCTAGCGTGTCCACGATCCCACGCCTGCCGTTGCTGTGGATCTTCCAGTAGGTACTCCATTTTTCCTAGTACCTTTTCGATCCACATTTTCGGCCGGATGCGATGGGTTGGGGCGGGTGTGCAACGCTTGCTAGATGTTGGGGTCTGATCGCGCTGGTTTGATCCGCCCTTACGCCGTCCCCTCCGCGTACCTAATTCTCTGTGTGACCAGGGCCTTTGGTTCATATTGGCCTGGTTTGAATCAGGGACACATTTCTTCTCCTTCTACTTAACCTATTACAACAACTGTGTGTAAGAGCAGTGTTCCCTTTAAGCTGAGTTAGTGTGAGCTAGCTCACAGTTTTTTTAGCTTCCAGCTCACACATTTTTGTCTTAGCTCAGCAAGGATGGCTCCAGAGCAAATTTATACAGTAGCCAAATTGCTCATTCACAACTTTAATGAGAGTAGCTCACAAAGTAGAATTTTTGCTCACAAGTCTCCACAGCTTAGAGGGAGCATTGTGTAAGAGGTTCTGCAAATGGATATTTTGACTGCTGCATGTGTGGGATGGGGGGGGGATACTCCGCTGTGCCTTTCTCACTTCCCATTACTGTACCCTTCCCATTCTTCCAGGTTCCAAAGGGGAGATTTGCACTTTCTGTTTCTCTCTATTTATTATGTTTTACTCAGTGCTACAAATTTGCTAGATGAGCCCCAAACAATCTCTATGAAAGGAAACAGCCTATAAAAATGCTTCTTTTTAATACATTATATTTATTTAAATGTTCAAATAAGAAATTCATAAGCGGAGCACAAAAGAATTAGTCAACATGAAAAAGCAAATTGTACGTGGGGATGAAATAAAAGTGAGGCATGATAAAGGAACGTGACACACAGACAAATATTGCTCAAATGATGATGCTAAGATGCCCTTACAGCTTCAGGCACAAATTACTTCCATCTCCATAGCGAAGTACATTAGAACAAAGAAATACCTTTCAATTAGGATCTCATCCTTTTCTTTTGGGGAATCATCAATACAAGAGGGAAAAGGCAATGCAGGTTGCTCCTAAGCACTGCTGTTTGCTCTGACCTCAAGCACATGGACCCTACAAGTTACTTAACATTTGATTATAATAATTCCCATTTATCCAATTTATCCAATGCCAATATGAGGAAGGCCCGGAATGGCTCCATTTTGCTGCTCAGGTAATCTCTGCCTGCCTCCAGAAAGCAAAGATTCTCCATTTCGCTGTCATTCCTGGTGTTAATGTAGAGGCATTCGCTTTGGCAGCTGAGCATACACATGGGGATTTTGCACGCACTTTCCTCAATCAGCTACCATGTCTCCTGCCATGCCATCAGAGAATTTTTTAAAAAATTGTGATTGCAGTGATGCAACCTCATGATAATGATCTATTGCAGGGGTTCCCAGCATGGTACCTGTAGGTGCCACGACACCCACTGACACCTTTCCTGGTGCTCAGGAAGGGTTTTTTGAAAGTGGGTGGGGCCAGCTGGGGTACTTGCCCGGCAGGGCTTCTGATTGGCCACTGGAGATCTGATTGGCTGGGCAGATTAAAATAATGATGTTTCAGTGGCAGCTGCCACCACAGTGCTGGTCTTATTTTCTTGCTCCTCTTTCCCAGTGTATTCTAAATACTACCACTCTTCTCTCTAGCACTCGGGCTTTCTTTGTGTGTGTTCCTCCTCCTCTTCCTGTGCGAGCAATTGTTACCCATACTGGACCCAGAGAAGGCAAAATTAGTTTTTTATTTTTAAACATTCCAGAAAGGAATAACACAAGACAAGACCTTGTAGGTCTGTGTATACCAGGGCTGATCTTAGTGGGGATACCCCAAAATGAAATTAGGAAGAAAGAGAGTAAGATAGTGGTTGCAAACACAAATACTTTTGTTGTACACAAAATAAGTAAAAATGTAAAGAACCTACACTGGGCATCAATGTGGATTGAACCTTCAAAAATGTGCACTTTCCCATCTATATGGCATACAAACATCCTTTGACTGTGATCTTTCCAAAAGGATCATATCAAGCCACGTTTGGGAAGGATTAGAGCAAGGTGGTGGGGGGGAACCCACAGAGTAGATGATTAGGAGCCAGTTTGGACACAATGTTGTGTAGATGCTCCAAAAAACCTGCTGTCCAGTTTGGATGTCAAACTTCAGTGTAGACCTTTGCAGCAAAAATTAGGAAGCAAAAGAGGGAGGGGTCTTTATGAGGATAAAGAGAACTACTTGATTCTACAAGATGCCATTTAGAAAGTTTTCCTACTGCTGAACTCAGTATCTTACCACATTGATGCACTTTGACGGAAGTGCACAAAAGTACAATTGCAGAACATTTGTGACAGTTCAAATAAAATAGAAGGTTGAATCCCATGACTCTTTTCTAGTAGTGGTGGAGCCCTCCTGCGGTGCAGGGAGCCTTCTGCTGATACAAGGAGCCTTTGCCAGAAGTCTCTTTTTGTCAGTGGAGGGTTCCCTCACTAGCACAATGGAATCTGGAGGATCTTGTAGGATGGCCGAAACTAGGCTTGCCAAGTCCACCAGAGGCCCGTTCCCCGCCGTCGGCAGATGGGGCCCCGGGGGGAACTCCACCCCAACGTGCACGTCGCCCGGAGGTGATGCAGGCACGCCGGGCATGCTGGGGCGGGGCCACGGTCATCCGAGGGAAAACTCTATGTTTTTCCCTCGGATGGTCGTGGCCCCGCCCCCAGCATGCCCGATGTGCCCGCGTCACTTTCGGGTGACGTGGATGCGGCATGCGCGCGCATTGCGCGCATGCTCCAGCTGCCAGCTGGGAGTCCCCCGCTGTGGCTGAATTCACACTTGGCAACCCTAGCCGAAACCCAATGCCCATGCACTGCCATCATTATTAAGGGAGAGACCAATCCTAGCATGCAAAGGGTCTGCTTCTAATAAAGGAGAATGGAAAGGAGGATGATCACTTCCTCCCATCAGTGCTGGAGCACATGCCTCTAGTGGCAGAAGAAAGAAGGGCAGGATGCTCCCCGCCAACAAAGCCAGTCCTGTCCTGTTCTTTTTTATCTGATGGAGATAGAGACATAGCATTACTAGTGCTTGGTTGGGGTTATTACTACTTTAGCATTAGCAACAGAAAATGCGTTGTGGGGTGATCTGGGAAGGCCCAGGGAGACATCAGGCCTGGTTCCGAGCGAATGCCATGGGTTTTGCCCCAGATATACTATTAGATTCCTACAAAGGAATCCATTTGTCAACTAAAGATTTCCAGCTGTTCCTTCTAATCCTCTATCAAGATATGAAACAAGCAAACAAAGTATCTGGTCTGTTCCTTTCTTTCGATTGCGTTATCCAAGGCTGTCTCAGCAATTTTAAGGGTGTTGTGATCTCAGTGTGGGTCACTGTTTTGCAACAGAGTTAAAATAAAATTGGGCCCAGACCGTGTAGTGGTGGTGCAAACAGCCAGACTGGTTTCATGGTTAGAGGGCTGGACTAGGATTAGGGACACCTGGGCTCAAATCCCCACAGACTGTGAAATTTGCTGGGTCACTGGGGGTAATCTTTCTATCTCAACGTGATCTATCTCAGAGGGTTGTAGTGAGATTAAAGTAGAGGAGGGAGGACCATGTATACCACCTGAGTTGTGTGTGGATAGGCCTACACACTATTGTTACCTCAGGTTTCCATAACTCCTAAATTTCCAGAGCATTGGCTCATGCACTGATATCTAACTCTCCGCCCCAAAGCTCCTGGGGGTGCCAGGCGGCGGCTTGGCATCCCTACTCAGAAGCGCCTTGCCTTGCTCTGCAGCAGGGCTCTTTTTGTAGAAAAAGCCCAGCAGGAACTCATTAGCATAATAGGCCACACCCAACAGCAGAAACTCATTAGCATATTAGGCCACACCCCAGACAGCCCAGCTCATTAGCATACTAGGCCGCACCCCCATGTTACCAGAAGTGTGGTCATCCAGCCACACTCACATTTTGCTTGTTATTCTATTTACCTTGTTTGTTGTCAAGACCCAGGGCTTTTTTGTAGCAGGAACTCCTTTGCATGTTAGGCCACACACCCCTAATGTAGCCAATCCTAATGGGTTTCTGCTGTTGGGTGTGGCCTATTATACTAATGAGTTCCTGCTGGGCGTGGCCAACTTGGGAGCCAGCCGGAACTCCGTTCCTGTGTGTTCCTGCCCAAAAATAGCCCTGCTCTGCAGTCCCCTGGAACTTTATACTCTAGCCCTCACTTTTGGGGGCCTTGTTCAGCATACTCGGCTACCCCAGTACTGGTGAATTTCTTAACAGGTCCAGGGAGCCTAACTTCTGGGCAGGAGGCCACTTCTAGCATCCCTTCTCAGCTCTATCTTTGAGTGTGTGTCTGCCACACCACATGACACATATAGCTGCCAACTCTATCTTGGGAAATTCCTGAAGATTTGGGAGCCAGTGTCTGGGGAGGGCAGAATTTAGGGAAGGGAAGAAGCTCAGCACACATGCGATACCATACAGGCTTCCCGCCGAAGTGGCCATTTTCTCCACAGGATCTAGAGTTGCCAGACAAGTTGCCAACCTCCAGGTGCTGTCTGGAGATCTCCCAGAATTACCACTGACCTCCAGGCTACTGAGATCAGTTCCTCTGGAGAAAATGGCTGCTTTGGAGGGCAGCTGTATCATAGCACCACAGGCCCGTACCCAGGATTTCTTCATTCAGGGGGCCTTTAAATAAGTCAAGGGGCACTGAAAAAATAAAACAAAATAAACTCACAGGCAGGAGCAGGGTTATTTCCCCTATTGTGGAGGGTGAGTGGAAGTGGAAGTCAGTCTAACCCTAACCCCTCCTCCTCTCCTTTCTCCCGCAACCACATTGGCTGTGTGGAGTGCAGGGAACTACGGCAAAAGTGGCGGGCTCCTGTTCAGTTCTTTATTTCTTTCTTCCCGGCTGACTCCATGCTTCCACGGTGACTTTGCCTCGGTCACACCCCCACCCACCGCCCTGCAGGGGGGCTTTCTGCTGCAACACTTCTCAGACTTGGAAGTGGCAGCCCGGCCCAGGAGACAAGCCAAAGGAGGAGAGGTGGGTGAGCAGACGGGACGGAGATGGCTGCTCTGCTGCTGCTGGTGGCCTGTGTGCACCCTGCGTTGGTGCAACCGGGCTGAGCTGAGAAGGCGGGAGCTGAAGGGAAAACCCGGGAGGGGAAGCTGAGGGAGTGCTGTGTTTCTCTCTCCCTTGGTGGCCAGTTTCCTCAGCGATGAGGGCACAGGTGCATGCAAGCAAGCGAGGTCTGCAATCTTGCACTGGAGGGAGAAGGGGAGAAATTTCTGTAGTTGCAGGTTCAGCCACAGGACCCAAAGCCTCCTGGCCCCCGCCTCACCTGCCAGCCCGCTGGCCTGGCTGCCTTGCACCGCTTCATGCCCTGCCTGCCCTGCGCTGCCAGCTTGGGACCGCCAGCCCAGGATGGCACCTGTGGGGCTGCTGGCAGGTGGGGAGGTTGTGGGGCCTTGGTAGGAAGTCGGGGGGCCGGGCCCCAAAATGCTTCAGTGTAGCTACGGGCCTGTTGCACCATATCCCTGCCGAGCTCCCTCCCTTCCTTAAACCATGTCCTCCTGGGGCTTGTAAAGAAAAATGGTTCATTACTTTGCTCTGTGTGACAAAATCTTTGGTTCAGGTTACAAGAGGCCTACAGAAACCTTGACAGAGACAGAAATCACAGTGTGCCTTGCCAGCCAAATTGTTTACAGCTGTGGGTGCTAGGCAGCACCACTTTACTTTACTTCCAAACAACTGACTATGGACCTTACACCTGTGGGAAAGAGGGGAAGCTTAATTGCAGTATAGTTTTGGTTCTCCCCCACTGGTCCATCATTCTATACATCACATGCTTAGCAACACAGAGAATTACATCACCTCTCAGGTTTCTGATTGGCTTAAGAAGAAGAGAAGAAGAGATTGGATTTATACCCCGCCCTTCACTACCCAAAGGTGTCTCAGAGTGGCTTACAAAGTCCTTTCCCTTCCCACTCCCCACAACAGACACCCTGTGAGCAGGGGTCATTTCGTAGAAAAAGAGCTAGGGGGACTCATTAGCATAACTCATTAGCATATGCCACACCCCCTGACATCACCGGAAGTGTGTCCTCCCCACAGCCGGCAGCGACCTCCAGCGGGCCCCAGCAGGGAGCTCCAGGCCCCGCCCTCCCGCACCTCACCCGGGGGGATGGCGTCCCCCCGCGTCCCCCCCCAAATGACCCCTGCCTGTGAGGTTGGTGGGGCTGAGAGAGCTCTGACAGAAACTGCTTGTTTTCAAGAACAGCTGTGCAAGAACTATGGCTTGCCCAAGGTCATCCAGCAGGTGCAAGTGGAGGAGTGGGGAATCAAACCCGGTTCTCCCAGATTAGAGCCTGCACACTTAAACACTACACCAGAGGTCAATCAGAGACCCCCTCCATAAATTTAGTTAGCCTTTGTCATAAGGCAATTTAGTAACCTCTTGGCACCGAAGTATGTCAGTGGTTACCCAGCTCTGCTTGTGCTCATGGCATCCATTTTTATTGCTTGCTCGGGAGGGCTATGCCCTTGGATATCTTTGGATTGCTGGAATTAACTGCCTGAGATGAACCAGCATTGGGTAACTTGGAACTTTGCTCTGCGTATTAGCTATGCTGGATATGCTTAGATTTGTTTGTTTTATTCGTTCACAGTCACTTTTTAATCTATTTTTTTACACCTTAAATAAAATAGTTATATATTTTTTATCTTGTGGATTTTGCCTTCACTTACCTCAAAGCCTTATTCCAGGAGCCTTGGCCTTTGACCGCCTACCAGATAACTGTTTTGTGTTTGGAAACTCAGACTGCAGTCTCACTCTGAAGGGCTGACTTTTCTTGTTAACTCCCTGAGAAGCCGGGAGACTTGTCCTTTCGCTCCTGGGCTGTTGGGATAGACTGAAAGGACTGGTGGCACCTACCAAGACTAGGGTGAGATTTAGTCTTTCCCTGGTATTTTGTAACTTTGATTTGTAGCAACCCTTTGAATGAAAAGTTCTTAGCTTGGGTTGGGACAAGGACTTCTGACAGGGCTCCACCCTCAGATCTGCAGGAATTCACCAACCCAGAGCTGGCAACTCTAAGAGGAACTGATACCTGTAATCTGAAGGCTTCACCTCAAGGTTGGTAGCCCTAGTTGTGAACTAGGCCCCAGTTTAAGGGATTTGCGTAGGGAATCGTTGTTGTCTTTGGCAGATACTACAAGCAAGTAGCTTCTAAATCCTGCTTGTTTGGTGTTCAGAAGGATCCTACACACAAACACAGTGAATTAAAGCAGGTTGGAAAGACAGATGCCCTGCCTTGAGTAATGTACACTTTTTAAGAAGAAGATTGGATTTATACCCCGCCCTTCACTTGGAGTCTCAGAGCGGCTTACAAACTCCTTTCCCTTCCCCTCCCCACAACAGACACCCTGTGAGGTGGGTGGGGCTGAGAGAACTCTGACACAAACTGCTCTTTTTCAAGGACAGCTGTGCCAGAGCTTGTGACTCACCCAAGGTCACATCAGCAGGTGCAAGTGGAGGCGTGGGGAATCAAACCCGGTTCTCCCAGATTAGAGTCCGCACACTTAACCACTACACCAAACTGGCTCTCACACCAAACTATATATAGAGACAACTATATAATATAAGCACCCAGAGGAGCTCTAGGGAGGAGACAAGTATTGGCAGCATTGTTTAATTAACCCTTTGACTTGGTTTTTGCAGGCATTTCCTCACTAAAATTCACTGCTGCAGTGGCATGCAAAGGTTTTGCTTTGTACCTAGTACTGATCAAAAGAGGTTCTCTCCAGACCAAATCAAACAGCCTTTCTGTTTATTTTATTTGTTTTTATCCAGGTCTGTCAGTGAAACTACTCTTGAGGTGGACAACATAGATCACAATTAAGGTAATGAAATATAAGAAAGAGTTAACAAAACACATTAATAATTTAAAAAAACTAAGCTTCTCAATAACAGTTAGTGAAATATTATCAGCCATCCATAATATAAGCCGCAGACTCTTTTAACACTCACTGTTATTTATATATCTAATTCCCAAGTGTGTACCCCATCTGCAGATAGCTAAATCCTCAGAGAGAGGACGCACCTGCCCTAAACAGATGTTTCAGCAAACTTGTGGGACCCCTAGGTTTTCAGAAAAACCTGAAAATAAAAATAACAATATTGGGGAGCTTAAACTCCTCCAAAAATTTTTTTAAAAATGCACTTACCTTTGACAGTGGCTCCTGCATGGAGCTGCACCAGGTGGGCAGTCAAATGTGGGGGGGCCTCAGCAGGCTGCCTGGAAAAGCTTTGGGTGAGTTGCCAAGAGAGGCAGGGGGGAGACTCTGCTAACTCACGCAGTGCTGCTCTGGGTGAGCTGCAGAGAGCGGTGTGGGTGGGGGAATTCACAGAGCCGCCACAGAGAGCAGCCATTGGGGG
>NW_015170913.1:695243-698828 GCF_001447785.1 Gekko japonicus | reverse complement strand
GGAACGGGACTCTGCTGGCTCACCTAGGAGAGCTGCAAAAAGTGCAGGAAGGGGAAAGGCTGAGAGAAAAAGAGCATGTTGGGGGTAGGGGGGCAGGAAGTGAAAGAGTCATTGGGTAGGGGGGTCAGAAAGATAGTGATGAGGTGGGGGCAGTAAGAGAGAGAAAGTCAGTGATTGGAGTAGGGGCAGAAAGAGAGAGTGAAGGGGTAGGTGGCAGGAAGAGAGTTATGGGGTAGGGGGCAGAGAGTGACAGGCATGGGGAAGAAAGTAAGAGATGGGGTGACAGGATGAAGGAAGAGTGGGAGGCAGAAAAGTAGGGGGAGATGGGAAGAAACAAAGGGGGGGGATTGCCCGCTTCCGACAAGTTTCTAGCAGATCCCAACTTGTTAATATATCCAAATAAAACTAACAGCAATCTTAAAAATAAAATAAGAAATAAAAGTCCATAGTGGTTGGTGGGGATTAAAAAAAATATTAATAAACGGTCACAGGAAAGGGGGGGGGAAAGTATCGCCTGGTGAATAAAACTCATCCAGGCAGATTTCTCTGGATGTCTGGGAGTCACAGCAAAGAAGGTCCTGGCTTTGATGGCCACCCATTTTACTTCAGCAAAGTAAGTTCAGACAGGCTGAAGGAGTTTTATAGGTGAGTAACCAAAACATGTCCCAGAACATGTCTGGGAATGCAGGCCAGGGCTCAGATCAGTAGTTTCCAGCCAGGAAGTCTGATAAAGGCCTATTATGCACGGGTGTTTTGCCTCACTTTCACCGTGCATGTCTTCTTTTCCATTCTGCGTTGTTTTTCCTCCCTTCAGTGCTCAGTTTGCTTTCCTTTTGCTGTTTGCCTGGGTTTTCTGAGAGTGTTTTTGTACTGATTTTCCCTTTGCTTCGCTTCCAAGCCGAAGGTAATTCAAAAGCATACAGATTCCTTCAGATTTCCCCCACCCTTCTCCCACCCCTTGAAAGTCACTCCACCACCCACATTAAGGTCGTTCTGCCCACTCTGCACCTTCCTCCATCCTTCCCCCTTCATCGATGTACAAGCTCGTTTCCCCTCATTGTTTTAAATTTTAATTTTTTTATAAGCGGCATGAGTCTAGTGATATGAGACTGTCTCTCAGATTGCTGAATAAAAAAAATTAAATGGTGGGGGGGCATTTAAAAGAAGCTGTGCAAGGTTTAGTTCCCTGCTGGTATTGACTTGAAAGGGGGATTGGAGAAGAGACAAACAGCAGCATCCCCAGTTTTTTAAAAAAAGATTTCAGTGCTGCATGCAAACAAAATAAAGGGGGGGGGGATTGCCAATTTTTTAAAAAACAAGCCATGCCACCCAAGTGGTGGCACGGCTATCTGAAAGGTGCCCGGAGACTCGTTGCATGATGCAAGAGGTTCAGGGAGGGATGTGTGGTCATCCCAACCCGAAAAAAATATCCCTGATCAAATCTACAGCAGGAACAAATTGTGGTAAGCTTGCTGTGTGACCACACCCTGTGATTCCCATTTTTTACAGCAGCTGATAACACAACAGAGACTCCCCAGTGCTGGGCAATACTTGTCAATTTCAGAAATTGTCTGGTCAGTTTCAACAGTGAGTTTTCCTTTCTGTTCCCTTTCATTAATGGAACTAAAGCTAAAATGCATGTGCAAAACCCAAACCATGAGGATTTAAATGAAAGGTACTTGCTGCAATAGGGCACTTGAATTTTTTTTTAAATAAAAAATTGGACACCCCCCCACAATCACAAGTGATGTTCCATCCTGATTTAGAAAAGTGCATGAAAAGTACTGAGACTGATGAGTGATTACAGCTCTCATACTTTTATTAGTGAAGAACAAGACAACTTTAGCCGGCTCGCAGGCCAGCTTATGTTCCATGAACCCCCCCCCCAAAAAAAGAACCCCTACACCGTAATAGGCTATTTACAGTGGCCGAGAGTTCCATGGGCTCTCAGCCGGGAGCCTAGCCCTCGGATTGGTGCAGATTGGTCCATTGTTCACTGGAGCAAAGCTCCAAGGTTTAGCAGGACCGCGTGGAGCCCCATGGTCGGGACTGAATACATTATAGTGCATTTTTAAAATTGTAGCTGAAGAATAAATACACAGGAGGAAAAGGAAGAGTGCATAAGGTGGGCACAGAATCCGAAGTCAAGCTGAAAGGCTTACTGCTCGGAAAATCTGCAGGAACCTGTGTGTGCCTAATGGGCCAAAGACATTCCAGTTGCCTTACTAAAGGGCTATCCAGCTCAGCCTTCCAATAGCAATCAATAAGACATTTCACAGGAAATTTCACAACCAGGTCATGATTAAGACAGCCACCCTCTGCTCTTTCTCCTCAGCATGTGGTACTCAGAGTTCTACAGTCATTTCATACGGAGGGTTAGGTGGTGTTTTTTTTTTTTTTAAGCTCCTCTCCTCCATGTATTTGTCTACCCATCCCCATTTTTAAAGCAGTTGAAGTAGGCAACCAAAATACGATTGCATGGTGAGTCCTGCTTATCTCTGCTCCTTGTAGACATTAACTACTGGAAAAGAACCGGCTACTTCCGTGTGGCAATCAGACAATCAAAAAGCAATCAGGCAGCTGCCGCAGAGGAGGGTCAAAGGTGTTTTCACACAAGATGAGAAAAGGCTCATTCTAACAAGCTTCTCTTGAAGTGTTTGTTAGGGGGAGGGAGGAGGGGGGGGGGGGGGGGGGGGGGGGGGGGGTGGGGGGGGGGGGGAGACTAAGCAAGATCATGCCCAGAGCCACCCCACTCAGAAGGTAGTTGCAATGTGCCATCATGATGATCCAGCTCTGACTGAAGTGAATGAGAGAGGGTGGATGAGCAGTTGGGTGGCTGCTCCTAGCTAGCATTGGCACTCTTTCACTCAACTCCCCTTGGGTGAATGAGCAAGTGGCAGTGGCACCTAAGATTAGCTGCCCCCACTCACCTGCCCACATCTCCGTCAAAGTGAGGGTAGCAATGTTGTCTCTTACCTGCTCTCTGGCAGACAGACAACCACTGTTGTCAAAGATAGTGATGCACAAATGGGGACCTGCAAGAAACTTGCAGAAAGGGGGCATTCTCCCCCCTTGTTTCTTCTCCTCTCCCCCTACTTTTCTGCCTCTCACTCTTCCTTCATCCCACCTCATCTCTTACGCTTTCCCCCATCTGTGTCACTCTCTCTGCCCCCTACCCCATGATTCTGTTTCTGCCACCTATCCCATCCAATATTCCCTCTAAGCTGCGGAGTCTTGTGAGCAAGCTGGCATTAAAGTTGTGAGTGAGTGATTTGGCTACTGCATAAATTAGTTTGCTCTGGAGCCATCCTTCCTGAGCTAAGACACAAATGTGTGAGTCGGAGGCTACAAAACTGTGAGCTAGCTCACACTAACTCAGCTTAGAGGGAACAGTGATCCCATCACTCTCTTTCTCTCTGTGCCCCCTACCCCTACCCCAATCACTTTCTCTTTCTCTCTTTGTGCCTCCTACGCCATCACTCTTTTATCCTTCTGTGTCCTACCCCAGCTTTCTCTTTTTCTCTCAGCCCATCCCCCCCCCCCCCCCCCCCCCCCCCCCCCCCCCCCCCCCCCCCCCACTGTACA
>NW_015170913.1:663536-695199 GCF_001447785.1 Gekko japonicus | reverse complement strand
CCCCCCCCCCCCTGGCTCACCCAGAGCAGCTCCAGGTGAACTGGAAGATTCTTCCTCCCTCCCCCCGGCTGCTGCTCTCTGTGGCTCACCCGGAGCTGCTCTGGGTGGCCAGTTGAGCCCCCCCTCTTTCAGTGGCTTGCCTGGCACGGCTCCAGGCAGGAGCCCCCAGGACTGTCAAAGGTAAGTGCATTTTTTTTTATTCTGGGGAGAGTTTAAACTCCCCAATGTTGTTGTTTTTGTATTGTCAGATTTTTCTGCAAACCTAGGGGTTCCCCCAAGTTTGCTGAAACATCTATTTAGGGCAAATGTGCCCCGTATCTGTGGTTTTAGATATCTGCAGATGGGGTGCACACTTGGCAATTAGATCTATAGATACAGACACATCCTGCAAGGGAGAAAGTGGGACTTAATCTCATAGAAGGGGGCTCAGTCCTAAAAATGTCATTTGGGGCCTCCCTCCCATCCTTGGTGAGTGTATGTCAGAGTACAGAAGGAGCAGGGGCCACTCTTGAGTTCCCATAATAATGTTGCGGTCTGCGTGGAATGCTGGCTGGCACATTAGTGCCCAAAGTGAGATAGAGTACCCACAGAATACTGGAGTCAGGAACGTAGGTGCAACCACAGTGAATTTATTCACACCAAGCCACCACCTATATACAGTTCTGAGTGTCAGAGTGCTCCGCTGCAAATGATACATGAGAAGGAAAAAGATCTCTGTACACTCTGTACATATATACAACTGCTGGCCATTCAGCACATAGCTGATGCAACCTCCTGCAATACCTTTAGTGCCAGGCTGCACTGCCTCAAACCAGTTCTGGCCAGCCTCCTAGCAGTCACATGCTGTTACTAGCTGTCACTTCACTGACACCCTAGATCAAACTCATCTAGGCCAGCCTTACCATAATGAGTGAATCACGACAAATAAATCCCCAGCATATTTAGGAATGCAGGACAGGGCATCCCAAATCAGAAGAGTAGCTATGTGGTGGCAACTCAGGGATTAGCAGTGGGCTGTCTTGGGGCCATGGGATCCCAGCATTTGAATGACTATTATTTATTGATTACTTTCAATTTATATCCTGCCTTGCCGGGTGAACTGGCTCAAGGCAGCGTACAAACAGATTAAAATACAGTAAAAATAAAAAATAAGGTGTGATAAAATTCACATAAGCAACAATTACATAAAGTGCTAGTGCATACAGACGGCAGGTCCTATGATGTCTTACAATAAGAGAAGGCAATAACCAGCATTACAACCTATAAAGTGGTCTGAAGGCATCATCTGGTGTTGTGTCATAAGGGCCATAGCATGTTCAGTTCCGATGACTCATTTAGCAGTGGCAGCTCCTAATCGAAAGCCTAGTGGAAGAGCTCCGTTTTACAGGCCCTACGGAACTGTAAAAGGTCCCGCAGGGACCTGATGTCTTCCCGGAGCTCATTCTACCAGAGTGGAGCTGCCACTGAGAAGGCCCTGGATCTAGTGGTGGCCAATCTGACGTCTTTCAGACCAGGGAGAGTCAGGCGATTTTGTGACCCTGACCTCAGTGCTCTCTGGGGAACATACGGGGAAAGGCGGTCCCTCAAGTAGACTAAGATTAGGACAATCCTAGTTGAGAATGCAAAAGATAACATTATTGTTCATTCAAACCGGTATAAGTTTTACAATCACCTTTGTCAGAGAAAATTAAAAAACGAAGAGAGACATGTTCCTAAATAGTATTGCCTGGCCCATTTAGATGTTCATCAAGGTTCTTCTACAGCTGGACTTCCATGCTGATTTAATAGTGGGGTCAGTTCCACAGGATCAAAATGCATTTAAAATCCCCCACACCAGCTGTTGGCTCCCACCCGGAAGTCGGGTAGTAGCTGTCTACATCTTTTAATTAATATAAATGATGTTTGGCAGTTTGACAAGTTTATATCAATCAATCAAAAGTTTTGAAAGGTCTCTCTTAAGGCCCCAGCATGTCAATCATATAGGAAATGTCACAGGGATGAATGAACCCTCACATGCAGCTTTGACAGCTGTATTGATCAATCAAACAGTGTGACAGGCCTTTCATGCTATCTCATTGTGCCATTCGTATGAAAAATGTGATTCTAAGAATGTGGGTAGCAATAATTGATCACAGAAATACCTGCGATGCAGTGGTCCTTAATATTTACAAGCTTTCTCTCTTGCACAAAATATGCAAGATTGTCTAGCTTGTGGTTTTCCAAACATGTTTTTTCCTTTGTAATTATGCTGTTTCAAAGAAGTGTCTAGATAAACAAAAAAATGCTATATTTCAGCTAAACGCATACCAACGAACTTCTGTATACGGAAAAGAGAAATCAATCAGCAATTTATTGTTTGATAGGTCATAGCAGTGACATTAACATTCAAATATACAAACATCCATCACACAAAACATTTTGTTAATAACAACATAAAAATGCAATGCAATAAAATAAAGCCTTTTCTAAACGAGAGATATGGAGCCCAAAACCTCAAGAGTAAGATCATTTATATGCCATAAGCATTTATTTCCATAAACCTTATCCTGTACTAGGAACTGTTGCTGCAAATTAAGCTACCCTGAAGTAATACATTAGTCTCCATCACACAGGAGGAATTTCAGCTTAAACTTATCATCTTCATTGTGAATATGTTTCAACCATCCAGACAAATAGTTCTTTGTGTTGCACAACAAAGAAAGGAAGGGTAGAAACTTTTGTATAAACTTGTATTATGGGAATTAAAAGCAAAATAAAATATTTTTAAAAAGAGTTAACCCAGGGTTACATAGGTTTGCCAACTCCATGTTGGGAAATACCTGGAAATTTGGTGAGGTGGAGCCTGGGGAGGAAGGAGTTTAGGGATGGAGTGGAGCTCAACAAGGTATAATGCCATAAAGTCCATTCTCCAAACAGCCATTTTCTCTAGGGAAATTGATCTCTGTCTTCTGGATATCAGTTGTGGGAGATCTTCAGGCCCCACCTATAAGTTAACAGACCAAAAACCACTGTGGTAAAATTAACAATGACACATTTAATAATTCTATGAGCATCAATTTGTGAAGCTATTAACCTTACAATATGGTAAAAGAATTCAGGCATAGGCAAAGCAAAGTCCAACATAATCATATCCTCGATGAACACACCGGTTTTTACATTCATTTCACCAAGCTTCCTCAAGAGTAAGAAGTCTTATAAAGTTGGAAGATGTCAACCTCTTGATTCAGCTTAGTTTCTTTTGTTACAGTATACAGTACAGTATATACAGTATTTGTTTTCTTCTTAGTTAATTTCTTTCAGTTCCATTGCAAGTTCTTGAATAGGAGCAAGCCAATTACTAAATTTCTAGTCGTAGCAACCAGTCCAAATTTTTTTTGTTGCAACAGGCCTACTTTGAATTGGCTGGCATTTGCTTTCTGACTCATGTTGTTGGCTAGTAGTTCTCTATTAGGGAGTAGCATTTCAGTATGAAATATAAAAGAGGCTCAGTGTAATTTTTCTTCTTATCAGCACACAAACGGAGACTGGAGATGCTTTGCTGCATGGTAAGCCTTGCGCACTCTGCTAACTTGCTAATGGTTTCTGGCTATACTAAACCAGAGAACCTAATAGGCATGACACTGATCAGGGAGGTCCCTGCCTAGAGCTGCCAAGTGGGGGCGGGGGGCAGGGAACCCCCCGCTTTGGAGGCCCGACTTCCGCCGTGGCGGAATCAGGCCCCGGGGGGAACTCCGCCGCAGCGGAATCGGGCCCCGGGGGGAACTCCGCCCCCCGAAGCGGCATCATAGGAGTTGACGCAGCCACGTCGCTCACGTTGGGGCGTGGCCCAGATCATTGGGGGGGACGATCTGGGCCCCCCTGACGATCTGGGCCATGCCCCCAACATGAGCGACGTAGCACATCACTTCCTGTGACGTGCTGGTAGCGCACGCGTGCTTCGCGCACGCGCACACAGCCTGGGAGAGCTCCTGGAGCCCAGCAAGGCTCCCCCGCCGGCAAGGGTAAGTACACTTGGCAACCCTATCCCTGCCCCTCCCATAATTTCCTGCTAGGTGCCAGTGCAAGGCTGGTAACTCTTGTTGCCAACTTATAGGTGGGTCAAAAAAGCCAGAGAAGGGGTCACAGTGTGCAGATACATGCCAACAGACCAAAACCCAATTGGTTTCCAGCATGAGAAGTGGAGAGCATTGTCAGTCCATTAAAAGAAGGCTTTTAGCCACATAGATAAGAATACTGAAATGCTACTCCCTAATAGAGAGCTACAAAAAATGTAAAGAGCGCAGACTCAATTACTGTAACTTTGATGGGATTCCTGGGGTGTAAGGCTGTCATGATTTGGGCTGTGCCACCAGTGGCCTACTAGGCCCAGGGAGCCTGGCTAGTAGTAGGTGAGGCTGGGTCTACAACTCCCAGAAGCCCCTGAGAGGTTTTGGAGCAAAAATTGACCAATAGGAAAAGAGGAGGGCTTGGAATAAAAGATCTGGAGCAGCAGGAAAAGCTGTTCTTTTCCCCAGAGGGCAGAGCCAGAGAAGGCTGCTGCAGGGAAGAAACCCTCATCCTGAGGGAAGGGTGAGTAGTCTAGTGTCACTTGGAATAGTGAGCTAGTAGGGTTCCGAAGTACCTACCTTCAATCCGGCAGGGGACACATGCTTCCCCGCCGGAAGATTCTTGCTTGGAACACAGGCGCTGCACTATTCCGTTGCCCAGACGTGACGTAGGCACGTAACATAAGAACATAAGAGATGCCAATGTTGGATCAGGCCAAAGGCCCATCCAGTCCAACACTCTGTATCACACAGTGGCCAGAAATACCAGTGCCATCAGGAGGTCCACCAGTGGGGCCAGGACATTAGATGCCCTCCCACTGTTGACCCCCCCTAGCACCAAGAAGACAGAGCATCACTTGCCCCAGAGCCCCTATCTATACCTTGTGGCTAATAGCCACTGATGGACCTCTGCTCCATATGCTTATCTAATTCCCTTTTGAAGCCGTCCATGCTTGTAGCCGTCACCACTTCCTGTGGCAGTGAATTCCATGTGTTAATCACTCTTTGGGTGAAGAAGTACTTCCTTTTATCCGTTCTAACCCGACCGCTCTGCAGTTTCATGGAGTGCCCACGAGTTCTTGTATTGTGAGAAAGGGAGAAAAGTACCTCTTTCTCTACCTGCTCTTTCCCATGCATAATCTTATAAACCTCAATCATGTCACCCCTCAGTCGCAATGCATGGCTAGGAATAAATACAGTGAAGCAACATGTTGAATACCGGCAAACAGATTGATGACTTACTGAACCAGTCCTCGAAAAATCGTCCCTGCTTGTGATCAGTGAACAGAGCATGAGCCAAACTGGCAGGTGTTCATATGTCCCTAGCCAGGAGTAAGCTACGATGTCCATGTTTGTACAGAATGCAGAACCGTATTTAAGACTAACTGTGGTTAACAAAACAAAGTATGAATCCAGTGGCACCTTTAAGACCAACAAAGTCTATTTCTTTGGATGGAATATTGCCAGAAGAAGGCAGCATGCACATAAGAACATAAGAGACGCCAATGTTGGATCAGGCCAAAGGCCCATCCAGTCCAACACTCTGTGTCACACAGTGGCCAGAAATACCAATCGTTGGAGGGAAAACTCTATGGTTTTCCCTCCAACGATTGGGGCCATGCCCCCAATGTGCTCTACGTCGTGCATCACTTCCTGTGATGTTCTGGAGGCGCGCACGCGTGCATACCGCAGCAGCTCCCAGACCGAAGGAATGCTCCCCCGCCGGTGAGTAATAACAACCTGGCAACCCTAGCCAAAAGAGAGGTCTAAAGGCCTGGGAGGGTGCTCTGGGCCTTCTCAGAGGAGCCTGGAACCAGAGTGGTGGCAGCGTCAGGTGACACCCCACCTGAGCCATGACAAAGGCATTTCTTCATTTCTCCACAGTATATGCTAAACTGCTAATTACTTTTTGATTAATAGACAACAATTACATATAGACATGATATGTCTGCTTTGGAAAATTCCAAAACAAGTACCAAACTAAATCTGACAGCAGCCACAGTTCCATCCCATAGCCACGGATGCCATTTTAGAAGCAGGTTTAGTTCTTTAAAAGTTGCTGTGAGGCCCCAATCTGGATCAGGTGTGCAGTGTGGCAGCCCCAGAGGCTCTTGTTCCCCCCACCACGCCTTTTCAGGTGCGGAAACAGACTAGGCACTTGAAAAGTTGTGTGTGTGTGTGTGTGGGAACTCCTGGGTTCACCACCAATGTTCCCTCTAAGACATGGAGTCTTGTGAGCAAAAATTCTACTTTGTGAGCTACTGGCTTTAAGTTGTGAGTGAGTGATTTGGCTACTGCATAAATTAGTTTGCTCTGGAGCCATCCTTCCTGAGCTAAGACAGAAATGTGTGAGCTGGAGGCTAAAAAAACTGTGAGCTAGCTCACACTAACTCAGTTTAGAGGGAACACTGGTCACCACACTGTGTGACCGATCCTGATTAGGGCCTTGTGGCAATTTTAAAAGAACTACAAGTGCTTCTAAAATGGTGTCAGCGGTTATGAGATGGACCTAGGGTTGGCAGCTCTGGGTTTAGAAACTCCTGGAGATTTTGGGTGTGGATCCTGAGGAGGGACTGAGGTTTGGAGAGGGAAGGGACTTTAATGGGGTATAATGTCACACCTTCCAAAGCAGCCATTTTCTCCAGGTGAACTGATCTCTGTCACATGGAGGTCAGTTGTAATCCCAGGAGATTTCTTAGAACTGGAAGATGACTTTTTACTTCCTAATCATTGTTCATTTGGTATTGTCCAAATGACATCTGTTCATACAGTGAATGCCTATGTGGGAAGCACTGATCCTGACCCATGCATATTCATTGGCACAGACCCTATATGTATATAAACTAGACACATGTAAGCTTGTCCAAGTGGTTGGGAATCCCACTTTTGGCGTGGTGTCCAATTGCTTATATGAGGCCCACGTCCTTACAGTTCATGCACACATAGGAGGCTGTGCTTGTAGTCTAGTGAGCATATGAAGGGTAGGGCAGGGCTTGCCACTGGGATCCTGCTCCCATCCTTATACACACAATATATGCAAAAGTTGTCTTGCCTATAGAGATGTTAGGAGAAATCCCCGTTAGGAGATTAATCCTTTGCCCAAATCTGCCTTATGTACGACAGGGGCCTAATGGGTTCTTGGCACCAGTGTATACAGAGAGCAGAATTCAGAATAGACACTCCTTATTCCCCATAAAAGAGACAACCCAGCTGGATGTTTAAAGAATAAATGTTGTCTTTACTGAATAATATTGGAATTCACAAGCATACAAAAACTGTTTCACACACACACACACACACACACAGGATCCTTTGGGTACAAAAGAAATGAAAGCAATCAGTATAGAAAATAATAAACCTTTAACTAATTGGAGGTAAACACAGAAAAGGGTAACGATTATACTTTTCACACACACACACACACACACACACACACACACACACACACACACACAGAGGATCCTTTAGGTACAAAAGAAATGGAAAGCAATCAGTATAGAAAATAATAAACCTTTAACTAATTGGAGGTAAACACAGAAAAGGGTAACGATTATACTTATCTGATCCAGAAGGGAGTCTGATCTTCTCAATGAAGAAAGCGGGAACAAAAGATCTATCTAGAGGGATTCTACTTCACACAGATGGAACCAGCCACCACGTGTGGGCTTCTTGGTTGCGCAGTCCAAGAGAGCGCGTGAGAATTACCTGCAGTAGAGCTTAAATTGCCTAAGTGGGAATAAAGATGGCTAGCTAGCTGGCTTGCTAGCTGGCAGAACTTAAGTTACAAAGGTGGGGTTAAGGGTGGCTAGCGTGGGACAAAGGTTGCTCCTTGCCTTTTAAAACCTAGTTTTGGGGTTGGCATCAGTCCGTCCCATTCCCTACTGGGATGTGACATATCTACCTAGACGGAGTGGGCAATATTCAAATCTTAGCATTGCCAAGGAAACCTTTGATGTGTTGATGCTCTAGCTGGTACCAGGCAGTAAACAGGAAGAAGTCACTTTCAGATGCAAACCAGATACAGAGGGTTACGTTTTGACCAGAAATTCCTTCATGGTGGAAAACCTGTTGTTTCAGAGAGTCCTCTTTGCTGAGCGTAATGGAGAATGCCTTCTTGTTCCCAAGGCAGGATGGGTAGGTGTGTGTGTGTCCTCATTAGCATACCAATGCAAGCAGTACACTAGCATAGCAGCTTCCAAATGCAGGCAGGCTCAATGCAAGCAAACCACACAGCATTTCCAAAACCCATACACAAAAGCAAGTACATTCCATACACATAAGCATCAGTACAATACAAATAAAATACAGTTTTTAAGCATATTTGCCAACAGAGGAAACATGCTCTTCAAACACTAGATAACATTATTCTCTCTGGCTTGTATCTCCCCAGTATATCACCTGAAGTTAATCTTGCTAAGCTCTGCTGTCTTCACTTCTGCTCTCTCCATTGGGAGGGCCTGTATTCTCCAATAAGTGCTTGAGACAGACCTGAACAACAACTGCTGACTTCTGTGTTTTCAAAGGGTGAGCTGCCATTGCTTCTTTCTCCCTGTGGGCACTGGGGCAACCTCCTATCTCTTTGTACCACCGCATCCTAACATTATTAAATCCATATAAGACCTCTTCTGCTTCACTGCAGTTATTACAAATTTTCCTTCGGCTCTGCAATATCCTTTTCTGCCCTGACCCACCTTGTATCTGTCTGTGTGTAGAGAACATCCTCCCTGGTGAAGAGTTCTGGAGAACTGAAAGCTAGCTTACTACTTTGGAATGTTTTAGCGGGTTAGGAAAGATAATGATGCTACTGGTGGTCTGGGATTTCCCACCCGTGAACAATACATAACGTTTGGCGTTCTTCTTAGTATTTCTGTTCAAATCTGGCATACAATTGCATTTGCCAAAACAAAGACCCCATTGTGGCCTGCCCTAACCTTTAAATGTTCTGCCATATGCAATGTTTTGCCCTTCCTCACATTAAAAAGCTAGGCTATTTTTCACTTCTGGAGCTGGTCACTACTTATTTTATGATGACGAAACTCTCACAGTTTTCTTAAAAGGCCCTTTCTGCATGCTGCCCTCGAAAGGCCCTTACTGCAGAGAATCCGAGTAGTCAACCCTTTAAGCCTGACTTCGGATTTGTGTTCCTGCTCTACGCACCAATCTGTTTTCCTCTGGAGTATTTATTTTGTAGTTCGTGTATGTATTCTGCAACTACAACCAAACCCCGCATTTTGGCTTAATTGGAGTGGGAATGTCACTTTTGATGTGTGCGGGGGTACAGTCCAAAGGTTTTTTAATTTACACAATTGCCCTATTGCAGCTGCGCATATCCAGTAACCACCTTCCATTTAAATCCTCCTTGTTCAATTCTCTGAATGAAACTGACCTGAGCAGCAGCTAAACTTCCTTTTCTTATTGTTAGAGGATTCTCTGTTGTGTGAAAAAAGAGAAGGAACGGACTCGATGCCAGTCTCCCCCTCCCCCAGACAATTATCTTCAAGGCTGTGGGGAGGGGTGCCAAGCTGTGGTGGGAGCCCACCGGCAGGCAGATCGGGTGGCAGAACATATGGAACATATGGAACTGAATGAAAATCCAATGGGAGGCTTGGTGCAAGGGGTGGTGGTAGAAAGTTGGAAAATCAAGATGTTGGGCTGGTGCATCACAGGCAGATGATGATGTTAAGCCATGAGGATAGGCGTCAGGTGGCTTGGAAGGCGAAGATCCTAGGGTCCAATGTGCAAAGGTGTGTGTGTGGGAAATCTAACCTGAGGCCTAGCAGAGGAGAGGGGTGGAAAATTAGAAACCAGGATGAGGGGCAGGTACAGCAAGGGCAGCTGATGAAGCTAAGCCCGGGGGATGGGTGCCCAGAGGGGAGGAAGGGGAGGATCCTAGGGTCCAGTGTGCAAAAAGGGGGGAGAGATCACATGAGCAAGTGCCCTCATCAGAGGAAAAGCAGTGGGGAAAGGGCCAGTGGGTGGCCAGGCTATCGTTCGTTGGCAGGGGGGGGGGGAGAGACCTCAATTTTAGTTTTGAACATGGATGTGTTTCTATGGCGAGAAAGGAGGCAGCATGACAGGAGGAGTGGCATGGCTCAGTGGGAGCCCAAGCGGAAGCCCGCCAAGGGCACCTGGGGGTGGGTGAGGGGTCCAAGCAGGTGGTGGAGGCAGTAGCTTTGGGGAAGAGGGAGAATGCGCCGCCACGGCGCCCACCTCACTTCCCTGCCCGGCAGAAGTTGCAGAGTGGTGGACACCTTGGTGGGGGAGGGGGGGGGGGGAATGGCCTCTAAGGGGCAGGAAAAGGGAGGGGGGAATCCGAGGGACTCTGTCCGCTTTTGAATTTTACCTTCAGCTTTGAAGCAAAGCAAGGGGAAAGACCGCCACAAAAGTACTTTGGAAAACCCTGGGGAAACTGCGAGGGGAAAGCAAACTGAGCACTGAAGGGGGGGGGGAAGCAGTGCAGAATAAGAAAAAAAAACTGACAGACTTGCAGGATGACAGTGGGGAGAAATGCACAATGACCAATTCCCCCCCCCCCGTAGTGATGCATGTTGAAAGCGAGGGAAAAGAGCAGTGCATAACAGGCCATAGAAGCTGGACTCAAGATGGAACAAACCATAATCCAGTCAGGTAGGGCTCCTGTTCTACTGACTACTGAGCTTGATGGTTAGTCCAGACTTAACTGCTGCTGTTTGCACCAAGCCCTCAGCCACCATTTCTCTGACATTACTTGTGTGCCTCCCTTCTATCCAAGTGCTGCTACTCATTCCATGCCTCCCCTGCCCTGTCTGCAAACTGAACACCTTCCATTTGGTAATTCTGTATTTTTGTTACACTCTTCCACAAGGGCCATGAATCCCAGCAGATTGAACCAACAGAGGGAACCAACAGGGGAGTGATGAGAAAAACAAATGGGAAAGGACAACCATTTATTCAGCCACCCGCACACTTGCATCTGTACTGCAGCCCAGGGATCAGATAAGCAACAAATACACATTTAATATCCACAAAGCAAATCAGATACTCAGAAGCTTCAGTCACCTTCAGAAGGGGGTCATTACATGACCAGCATGGCTGTTCTGTGAAAAGAAGAATGTGCCCCTCCTTCCCCAGGATATCTGGTATTACTTGCAGTTAGGTGGCAAGAGCAAGGGAAACTGATATGTGGAAGCAATGCAAAGATATATCTATGCACCATTTATTTATTTCACTAATACCCAGTCTTTCTCCCCAATGGGGACCCAAAGCAGTTTGCATTATTCTCTTCACCTCTGTTTTATTCTCACAACAACAAGATTCGGCTGAGAGTGTGTGACTGACCCAAGGTCACCCAGCAAGCTTCCATGGCAGAGTGGGGATTCAAACCTGGTTCTCCCAGATCCTAGTCCAACCACTGCACCATGCCCTTGTGCTATTTGAACTGTCATTTCCTTTCCATAAGGAACCCTGAGAAATGTAATTTTGTGATTCAAGGGTGAGTCCCATGCCAGTCTTCAGGTTATGGTAACATGCAAATTTAATTAATGCAAAATGGATAGGGTGGTAAGCAATGTATGGACATTGAGCCTTGGTATGAAAATAGGAGTGTTACAAGTATACAAATTTGTCATTTTTCTCTCTTCAGTTTTGAAAGAGACACGATCCCTGTCATGCTTTCTCAAATATAAATCCCACTTCTCGATAGGCATAGTCCCAATACAATTTGTACATGGGACTGCAACCTAAATGATTTTTGGGGTAGTTTTCATAAAGAATAAAAGGCGAAGACAATAAAGTCAAAGAAACACATTTAGCAAACATTGAATCCTTCATTCATCCTAGTAACAGCGTAACAGTCCATTAAAGTTTAGTAACTTCTGTTCATTGACCATCACAATGCCATTTATTCAACTGTGATTGCACTTTATTCACTGCAGTGGACCAGGAGAGCTGCTCAACTGGTGTTTTTGTTCTCCACACTGAACACAGAAAAGGATTTCATCTACGGTGTCGGTGAGCCACTTGTGGTGTGTAATGGTGCAGTGAGAGTAGAAAGGCTAGCTCGTGCATATGTATGTAAGCAAACCACCACGGATCAAACAACACGGATTAGATTTTCACACCTTTGTAATCCATGCTAATGTTTTTAGAAGAGCCAGGATGCATATTTAGATTTCAGTTAACACATCCTGTATAAACTGGCTCGAAGTTCAAGCGCCTTGCGTATTCTCTTCCCCTGCTTCTGGTTGGAAAGCGCCATAAGTTGCAGCTGACGTATGGCATCTCTCATGGGGTTCTCAGGGCAAGAGACAAGCAGGGGTGATTTGCCATTGCCTGCTTCTGTGTAGCAATCCTTGACTTCCTTGGTGGTCCTCCCACCCAAGTACTAACTAGTGCTGACCCTGCTTAGCTTTCTAGATCTGATGCAATCAGGCTACCTTGGGCCACCCAGGCCTGTGCCTCCCTGCTGCCAGTTCTTTCTCAAGGAAGCAAGCAAAGGTCAGCTCAGCAGTGGAGCAAGAAACAGGGAAAGGGAGGTGGGAACTGGGCTTGGCCAGGACGGGTCACATAGATGGTCATTCCCATTGTAAGTAATTTATTGTCTTGACCGTAGGTCTCGGCAAGTCAGCCACCAGTGTTTATATGTATATACAGCACCATGTGCTGTAAAGGATTTTGGAACCTTAATGACTTTGTGAGTAATGATTTGTCATTGTGATATTTGAATAACTAATGTTTCTGCCACAAGCACATTGCAAGCTAATCAAACATCAAAGCTATCGAGTAAAAAGCCACATGGTACAAATGCAGATCCAGGAGCAGAGGAAATTAGCAAAAGTTAGTACAAGTTCTTCAGTGTTCTTAAAGAGTGTGAATCCAGAGTCACAAATTCATTAAACAAATTCATATAAGGATTGGTTGATTAACTCTAACTGTTTGGCTGCTGGCAACACCTAAGAGTACAGAGAGACAGTGCTACGCGTGAACTTGGATTACATAAAGATTCAGCTCTGTGATTACATTCGGAGCTGGTATTACATGTTTAGGTACCTGATGCAAAGTATAAAATTTATGTATTGGCTGAACAGTGCCCATTTAGCCTTCTCTGTCCCTCTGTATGCAACACAATATCGCCCTTGAAACAGGAAGCCTGGAATGAAATTTGCTATCCATATTCAGGGCATAATTTTACATTCAAACCATAACTTGATCCCTTCATCAGTTTTCAAGTAGCTTGGGGAAAAAAATGTTGCAACACTGTAATGTGATCTATCCCCAATGAACACAAATATATCATGAAATTTGATGAGCCTGTTTGTGATATAGTTCTCCATTTGAAGTTCACGTACTATAGTATAATATGATATCTAAAGCAATGCCTTGGTTTAGGGGGAAAAGACAAAGGGGTGAGCGTGCTAGGTTTCTGTAAACTTAGGTATGTTGTGGAGCAAGTGGCTTGAAAGAAAGCTTTTTCTTCATCTTCCACACTGTCAGAACTCAGGGGCACCCAATGATGAAAGCTCATACGTTGCAGTAGGTTCAGGACATACAAATCTTCACACCGTGCGTAAGTAATGTGTGGAACTCACTGCCACAGAATACAGTAATGGCCTTTAGCATAGGTGGCTTTGAAAGAAGATTAGACAGATTCATGGAGGATGTGTCTATCAATGTCTAGGGATCTTGATGGTATAAAGAAACCTCCACGTTCAGAGGTATTATACCTCTGAATATCAGTCGCTGTGGGAGGGCCAACAACAGTTTTGTATTGTCAGAACTCAGATGATCAAGAGCCTTTGTCATTATATAGTCCATTGTGATATCTACACTGAAGCTAGGAGAAATTCAGTGAGCCGCTATTGGATGGTCTGGCCAACACCATTGATACATCCAGGTGATCAGCCGGGTTGGTCTGAAGCAATAGGACAAATTGGAGAGTATCGGTTTACTTCCCACAATTAGAAAAGCTATCTTTACACATTTATCAGCTATTTTGACATATTTATTGCTTTACAACTGTTGACCTTATAACCTTAGCTTGTTATTTAGTTTGTCTTTGCACATCTTTATCATGCTACATGTTAATTTGCTGTTCAGCCCCTGTTTATAAGTTCGAACCTTACCTACCATTCCAATGTATTTGAAATTGTGCATGCACATGAAAACTCATACCTTAAATAAACCTTTGTTGGTCTTAAAGGTGCCACTGGACTCTAAATTTGTTCTACCATTGATACAGTTAAAATAAGTACTGTCCAGTTTGTCTCATGATATCTTACCCTCCTAAGCAATAGCAGTGGTGCAGATCCAAGTGGCTATAAGCCTCGTGAGCCCCTGCAGGTGGCCATGAAGGCTCAAGAGGTAATATACCTCTTCCCACAAGCCGCCACCAGGTGGAATCCAGGTGAATCCCAGAGGTCTGTAGATGCCTCAATGACTTTCCTTGAACTTGGCCAACAGCATTGTGCATCCAGGAGGAAATAACAGGCACAAGCCAAGGCTGTTGTCTCATCCCATACTGCTGCAGGCTGGCAGCAAACTGAGTCGTGCTGAGCTGGTGCACTCTCCCAGTTGCATGGGTCACTTGGGCTAAGAACCAGCCCTACATCTATATAACATCTCATGTTGCCAGATCTGCCCTCGCTTCACAGAAATTTCATCCATTCCTTTGAAGGAAGTAGTTATTAGATCTTTGCTTTAAAAAGCTCCATTGGCCAGGAATGAGGTGGCCAATTATAGGCAGGTCTACCTTTTTGATAAAGTGTGAATTGGGGTTCTTGGATGACACATCTGTCCTTGACCCATTTCAGTCTGGTTTCAGGCCTGGGTCCAGGTACTTTTCTCCCTTTCTCACAATACAAGACCTCGTGGGCACTCCATGAAATTGCTGAGCGGTCGGGTTAGAATGGATAAAAGGAAGTACTTCTTCACCCAAAGAGTGATTAACACTTGGAATTCACTGCCACAGGGGGTGGTGGTGGCTACGAGCATGGACGGCTTCAAAAGGGAATTAGATAAGCATATGGAACAGAGGTCCATCAGTGGCTATTAGCCACAAGGTATAGATAGGGACTCTGGGGCAAGTGATGCTCTGTCATCTTGGTGCTGGGGGGGGGGGTCAACAGGGGGAGGGCTTCTAATGCCCTGGCCCCACTGGTGGACCTCCTGATGGCACTGGTATTTCTGGCCACTGTGTGATACGGAGTGTTGGACTGGATGGGCCTTTGGCCTGATCCAACATCTCTTAACCAGACAGCTTAATTTGCATTGGTGGGTATTCTTCTTTTAAAGCTGGGAAGGGATGCTCATCCTCTTTGACACTGTTATATATGTCAGTAGGCTTTGACAGAGTTGACCATTCCATTCTTATTAATCAGTTGGAATATGGAGCTGGTGTTAAAGGAGAGGCTCTTCAGTGGTCTCGGACTTTTTTGTCTGATTAGACACAAAGAGTTATCTGAAGGAGCAAAATAATCAAGTGGGATTTGTCCCGTGAAGTGCTGCAGAGGTTCTAGTCTCTCACTCATGTTAAGAACATAAGAACATAAGAGAAGCCAATGTTGGATCAGGCCAGTCCAACACTCTGTCACACAGTGGCCAAAAATACCAGGTGCCATCAGGAGAACCATCAGTGGGGCCAGGACATTAGAAGCCCTCCCACTGTTGCCCCCCTAAGCACCAAGAATACAGAGCATCACTTGCCCCAGAGTCCCTATCTATTCCTTGTGGCTAATAGCCACTGATGGACCTCTGCTCCATATGGTTATCCAATTCCCCCTTGAGGCTGTCCATACTTGTAGCTGCCACCACCTCCTGTTGGTGAGCCACTTGTGGTGTGTAATGGTGCAGTGAGAATAGAAAGGCTAGCTCATGCATATATATGTAAGCAAGCTACCATGGATCAAACAACACAGATTAGATTTTCACACCTTTCTAATCCATGCTAATGTTTTTAGAAGAGCCAGGATGCTGTGAATAGGGCTGCTAAATAACCAGGTCTTATGGGCCTAGCTAGAATTTCATTCTCTCATCCAGCCGCCAGGAAAGACGAACTAAATGTTTTCATTGTTATTTCCCTACTTTTAATAAGATGTAATTCAACACATGCACCACAGCAATATGTGTGTACAGAAGTGTACTGTGTGTACAGAATCTGTGCACAGCTGGGGGCACTCTGTTCTTAGGCTAGTTTGTTAACAAAACAGAAGATTTGCTGCACAGGGGAGACATACTGTTTTTACTTGTTCACTAACATAGACAGAGCAGGTAGAGAAAGAGGTACTGGATAGAGCAGGTAGAGAAAGAGGTACTTTTCTCCCTTTCTCACAATACAAGAACTCGTGGGCACTCAATGAAATTGCTGAGCGGTCGGGTTAGAACGGATAAAAGGAAGTACTTCGTCACCCAAAGAGTGATGAACACATGGAATTCACTGCCAAAGGAAGTGGTGACGGCTACAAGCATGGACGGCTTCAAAAGGGAATTAGATAAGCATATGGAGCAGCGGTCCATCAGTGGCTATTAGCCACAAGGTATAGATAGGGGCTCTGGGGCAAGTGATACTCTATCTTCTTGGTGCTAGGGGGGGTCAACAGTGGGAGGGCTTCTAGTGTCCTGGCCCCACTGATGGTCCTCCTGATGGCACCTGGTATTTTTGGCCACTGTGTGACAGAGTGTTGGACTGGATGGGCCTTTGGCCTGATCCAACATTGGCTTCTCTTATGTTCTTAACAGAATATCTTTAAATTCTAATTTATTTTTAGAGCCTTCAATTTTCCATACTGGGGCCAGCATTCTGCATGTGCCCTGAGACGTTCTGCTTGGTGCATGAAAAGAAAAGATGTTAATCCTAGTTGTTGGAGCGGCAGTGAAAGATGGGCTACTTTCCCTTCCCAGGTAAATTCCCAAGGCTCAGAAATATCCAAGGTCGAAGCTTTCTTCCTGTGGTAGACTTTGCCTGTCCTAAAACACAAAGGTTTCACTTTGAGTGCAAGCCTTCTTCACAAAACAAAAATCCACATAGAAAAAGAAGGGAGCAGAAATTAAAATCTACTGAGAGCGAAACCCAGGTTCTAAAGAAAAGAACAGTTCCTCTCTTCATTACACAGTACATGGTGGCTCCTGCACATGCTTGAAAACAATCCCCCCCCAAAAACGAGAGGCTTTCCATCCAAGAAAGAAGCTGCCACTCACATTCCCCTGATATTTGAAAACTCCTTCCTTCTGTCACACGCTCTCCGTCTCAGTAAATATAAAAATACACATCTCAGCTACGCATCCGTGCCCAACGGCAACACTTGTTTCATCAAATTTAGATTAAAAGATGTAATTTTCCTAAGGAAGCTTATTGCTCTCGGGCTGAATAGCAACTCTTTATTTACACTTCCACTTGCTTTGCCCCCTGCCATGGTGCCAGCCGAGCAGTCCCTCCCCAATTCAGTATCAAATACTACTGAGAGGATAGCTTGAGAAATTGTTTGCTACTGATTTTAAGGCAGTCTCTGTGATCCTCTGGTTTCACACATGAAGCTGAGGAAAGGAGTGGGGTGTAATTTGCAACAATAGGAAGGGGGTGTTTGTTAATTGCCTGAGGTTTGGCATGTTTATATTTAAATTAAATGTCACAGTATTGGGAGATCAGAATATAAACAGAAACCTGTCAGACAAAAATCAGAGGGAACTGAGGCACGTATCAGTGCTAAAAGAGGTACGGTTGGAGCAACACTCTATCAAAAGCATCTTGTTTTAAAATACAAGAATTTAGCTCAAGAGCCTCTGAAGGTCAAATGCAAACTTTGACCAGTTCCTGTGCTAGAGAGAGAGGGACAGTTTCAGATTTCAGTGTACTTATCTGTGTTTTCTTAACTTAAAAACTGACTCATGTATTCAAGATGGAATTGAAAAATGTCAGAGCACTTCAAAAACACTGAATGTAACACTCCACAATAGTTATTCCATTTTATTTAAGAAATAAATATTTAATAACATATTTTTTGTCCTGATTTTCCATCCCCAGATGCCCTCAGAGAAGCCAGCAATTCTAATCTGTATAAAGAATAACAGGCAAACAACAGGCAAATCATCTAAAACACAAAAAGTAAAGCAAAACAAAATGTAATAGTCAACAAGAACAGCATTGCACAGCATTAGCAAGAGTACATGCTCAAAGAGCATATCCCCAGAAAAAATTAGATACCATTTAGCCGAACATTTATTGAAAAATAGTGTTTTGGCTTGTCTTCTGATATGGAGTAGAGGGTCCAAGGTGCCCAACAGATCTCTTGAAGTAATGGATTCACAAGCAGAGGGTCACCCCTGAAAAGACCCTGTCTTGTGTATATTCACTGCACATCAGCAGAACCTCACCTAAAGATCCTAGTGTGTGGCTCACAGGGAAGGAAGCTGTCCGTTAGATGTCCTCCTAACCCATTTAAAGCTTTAATAAGAGCACTTTGGATTGGGGTCCAAAAAAACCTGTAGAGCCAATGAGGATGACACAACACGGGATTTTAGTGATTCAACAAATGCACACATTTCCCAATAGTACTCTTGCAGCTGCATTCTGAACACCTTTCAAAAACGGAATCTGGATTTAACCAAGATATATATAATTAAATTACATTTCCTACTTTGTGAATGCACCATAACTAGTATTCCTATAGCATCATAACTGATGTTTCCGTGCACAGCATTTCTTCTTTCTGCCAATTGCTGCCACCTCAGTGGCTTGGGGACAGCTCTCTGACACTCTACTGGAGGCTCATAGCACTGTGAAAGAGTTTGGAGCTCTAGTTTTAACATATATGAGTCTGTAGTTTATGAGCGAAATCCAGTATTGGTAGTCCGTTGCTGCCTCTTCCTCACTGCTGAAGAACAAGGTGCCCTACCTCTGGTTTGCCCAAAATAGGCTCGTTTCATGTTGGGCACTTGGCCATGGGAATATTTAATTCCCAGGAGGAGGAAGGAGAAGAGGTGGCAAAGGATGCAGGAGCAAGCGAGTGAGCAGTGAAAGAAAGGACTCTGTAGCTCAGGACTTTCCTTTCAGTGTATCTCAAGCACCTGATGTAGGGTGCCTAATTTCCCCAACAGACATATATGGGGCAGGAAGTAGTATGCCGTATGTATCAGCATTATAGTTGCTCATATGCTACAGTTATGCACTACAAGCAAAGCTCAAAGCACATCCCAGTGCCATGAACCTTCCTGAACAGCCCTACAGTATGAAGTCCAGTCTCACTGGAGGGGATGAGAGACAACTGTAGATGTGCCACATGCTTCTGGATTGGGCTTGATGTATGCATCTTGGATAAGAAGGAATTGAAACAGGTACTCTGCTGGATTGGAAGAATCAGGAGAGCTATTGGCAGGCTCACGGCTGAAGTAAGAACGAGCTTGAGAGGACTGGTTATGAGCAAAGAACCAGAAGCTGCTCCAGTACAAGTTCATCTCTCTTCTCTTATGTAGGTGGGACACATGCTAAGCTTCCTCTGACCATTGCTCCTCATTACAGACTTTTAAAAGAGGTGGCATAGGCGTGCCAGAATCAGTGTAAAGCCTTGGGTTGCATAATGTGTTATCTGAGGGTGAGTTTTTCAAGGGCTTGAGAAAATTTGGGTATGGCTGAGAGTGATCCCCTACAATTCTGGGATGGGATTCTGGGACACCTAGGAACACTCTTGGAGTTTCTATGGTTTAGTGCAGGGTGAGAGTATGCCCTTAAGAAAGAAGTCAGCTTCCCTGCTGGAATCAGCTGGTGCTTCTGTGCTATCATTGGAACATCGTGAAGGTTTGTGGATGTGTTGAAGACCTGTCTAATCCAACCAAGGAGACTTGAAATTGATGCTGAATGTTAAATACTAGGTTCTGGATGCATTGCATTGATCAGCTCTAGTTTATTTAGTGATTTCAGAAACACAACAAGGACACCCAGTAGGGTGTGAGCCCTGCTTATAAAGCATGTAAGCACCACACTCTACGCACACACACACTCCCAAGGATAGGCTATTTACATTACACTGCTTATCTATAGGTCAATTCCAGGATCCTGGTCAGCTATTGTTCTTGGGGAGCAAGCTCATCCAGTTCAAGGTCCACATTCAGGGATGGTTTAGGTTCAATACATAACACCCCATCCCCCTAAGTTCCAAAACACCTTAACAGACATAGTCTCTTTAGTATACTGTTTGGTGACGTTCTCGGGTTGAGCGTTGCAGCTCTGGCTGAGGGGTTGCAGTTACGGGATCCAAGCCCGCTGCTGTTGGCATGGTGCTGGCAGAAGGCTGTGGGGCTGGCATGACATCTGGAGAGTCCATGGCCGATTAGACTGGTGTTTCACCCCCCGGGCGGTCGGGCTGTGCAGTCGGGCTGAAGCTTACTTGCGGTCTCCGGCACCTGCGGTCATGGCAGTCCCTCATCATAGTCTTCCGCCGCTGCTGATGGTGAATCCAGGTCAACTGGAAGTAGACGGTGGTGGAGCTGGTCTACAGAGAACCTGACCGTCGTCTTTCGATACCTCGTATGACAGAGGACCGGTAACTCTGATGACTTTGGTGGGAACCCAGGCAGGACCGCTGGGAAAGTTCCTTGTGTAGATGGAGTCGCCGGGGAAAAATCCTCTGGGTGCTTCCTGGTTTTCCATTGCCCAGTGATGCTCTGGGGCTTAATCAGGGTGCAGTCTGTCCAGTCAGGTGGTTAGGTGCCTGCCCATGAGGAGTTCCGCTGGGCTGTGGCCAGTGGTGGTGCTCGGGGTCACCCAGTGGCTGAAAACGAAGGCTGCGAGTCTATGGTCCCAGTCTTTGTGGATGATCCACCGGAGTGACTCTTTCATGGTCCACACCATCCTCTCCACTTGTCTGTTGGTGGCCGGGTGGAAGGGAGTGGAGTGGATGTGCCGGATGATATTGCGGCCCATAAATTCTTGGAATTCCCCCGAGGTGAAGGCTGTCCCATTGTCAGTCATTACCATGTTGGGCAGGCCATGTGTACTGAAGATATGTCTGAGGGCCTGGATTGCTGCTTTGGAGGAGGTGGAAGCAACAGGCACTACCTCCAGCCACTTGGTGTACGAGTCCACAAAAATGAAGAATATTTGCCCTTGGAAGCAGCCACCACACGTAACTCTGGGCCAGCGCTTTCATCCGCAAAATTCTGGGATGCATCTCATGCAGAGCCGATAGCACTTGCTGGAGCAAAGGAGCAGGCACCACCACCCAGCTCCCCCACAGTAGGCAACCCTTGTGGGCTGATAACTTGTCCCGGCAGGAGGAGAAAGCTGCAAATTCCGGGCCCACCTGGCTGGTGGTCCAGCCCCTCCCCACCCAGTCCAAAACACAGGAGAGGAGGTGGTCCTTCGTGGTGTGGCAGGACATGTTGGTTACCTGCAGAGAGTAGTTGGGCAGTTCCTCCATGAGCAGGACCTGGTGCACGGGAGCAGGGTCGGGATCAGAGGAGTGGAGAGGCAGGTGACTGAGGACATCGGCATGCCCCATAGCCTTCCCTGGGCGGTGGAGGAGGGAGTATTAGTATCCTGCCAGGAAGATCGACTAGCGCAGCGCGTGAGGTGAGAGCATCTAGGGAGTCTGGCGATTCGGAGCCAGCAGACCCAGCAGGGGTTTGTGGTCTGTAACAATGGTGATTGGCTGCCCATAGAGGTAGTCATGGAATTTCTTCACCCCTGCGATGATAGCACCTCCTTGTTGATTTGTGTGTAGTTGCGCTCGGCTGAAGACAGGGTGTGGGGGTAATAAGCCCTGCAGACCTCCTGGCCGTCCGGCAGCTGGTGTCCAAGGACGGCTCCGACACCATACAGGGAAGTGTTGCATGCGAGGACGACAGGCTGCGTCTCGTCGAAGTGGGCCAGGATGGCGTTAGAGGTGAGCAGCTCCTTGCCAGCCTGGGATGCGGCAGCTTGCTTCTGGCCCCAGACCCAAAGGGCCTTTTTGTCGAGGAGGCAGTAAAGCAATTCTGCGAGTGCAGCTTTATGGGGCAGGAAGGAGTGATAAAAGTTCAGGAGCCCCAAGAAGGCCTGGAGTTCCAGCTTGGAGGTTGGCGCGTGAGTGTCGACAATGGTGCTCACCTTGTCTGGGGCTGAATGGATGCCCTCCATGTCATCCGAGAACCCCAAGGACACGATCTGCGGAACCCCCAGGAGGCACTTCCCGCTTCACCTTGAGGCTAGCAGACTGGAAACGCTTCAGAACAGTGCGCAGTCTGCTGGCGAAGTCCTCGTCTGTGGTTGTGGCAATCAAAACATCATCAAAGAAGGGTTGGACCCCAGGAATTCCCTTAAGGAGGGAGTCCATTAGGTTCTGTAAAATTCCCGGGGCTACACTGACCCTGAACTGTCGTCGCTGTACCCGGAACGCGCCTTTGTGCGCCACTATAGTCTGGGCCTCCATGGTTTCATCATCTACTGGTAGCTGCTGGTAGGCCTGAGCCAAGTCCAACTTTCCGAAGACCTTGGCACCCACTAGAGAGGCCAAGACATGGCTGACTGCTGGAACTGGGTAGGAGTGGTCCTGCAGCGCCTTGTTTATGGCGCATTTGTAGTCTGCACAGATGCATACGTCCCCATTGGGCTTAATGGATGTAACAATTGGGGTTTCCCAGAGGGCATGTGGAACTGGCTCCAACCCCCCTTGGCCCATTAACCGATTCAGCTCCTCATTTATTTTAGGCTTCAACATGAATGGGACACACCTAGCCTTTAGCTGTATGGGCCACACCTATGGGTTGAGCTGGAGTGAGATGGGAGGTCCGGTGTAATGACCGAGTGTCCCATCAAAGATGGCCAGGAACTCGTCGCACACACGCTGAAAGTCTTTTGTGGCCATGTGGTGCACCCCAGTCCCTCAGAACCCCAAGGGCATGAACCAGGCTAGTCCTAGGAGACTCGTGCACCTGCCCCCCACCAACAGCAAGTCCAAAAGTCCATTAAAATTCTGGTACTGTACTCAGAACTTGCCCACCCCTTTCACGGCCACTTCGTTCTGTTGGAAGTCCCTCAAGGTGAAACCAACAGGCCTAAGGTGAGGGCCACCCCTTGGACAGAGTCTTCTAAAGGTGTCCTCCAAAATTATGGAGATGGAGGACCTGGTGTCGAGCTCCATATTACAGAGGTTTCCCTCGATAAGGACAGTCACTGTAATTTTGTCAGGGGTGTCCCGGGGCAAGTTCAGTACTTGCTGCTGCTGGACAGAGGTGGTGTGCAATTCCACGGTGTGTGTGGATGCTGGGTTTGCTGTTGGTCACCTCCGGTTTCCCTTGGAATGGCAGGCTTGGGCGATGTGGCCGACCTTTCTGCAGCTCCTGCACGTGGCGACCTGGAAATGGCAGGATCTTCATTTGTGGGACTCTTCGCAGCTGCTGCATGGCATTGTGTGGTGGTGTCGATGGCGTGTGGTGGTGCAGAGGGATGAGTGCCTCCTTGGATGTGTCCATGTGGTGGGCCGCGGAGGTAGGTCTCCTCGATGATGGTGGGGTTTTGCTTGTGAACTGGTTGGCCTCTGCTGTGAACTGGTTGGCAGCTTCTGCGGTGAGGGCTAATTCCATGGCCTCCTTGAATTTGGGGTCTCTCTTAGTGAGAAGCTTTCTTTGAATCCGCTCATCCCTCAAGCCACATACCAGCTGGTCTCAGAGCATGTCCTCGAGGTTGTGGAAGTTGCAGTGTTTTGCAATCCGTTAGAGCCCTGTAATGTAGGCTGTGATAGATTTATTCATGGCCTGGTTCCTGGTGTGGAACGTGTGGCAGGCAGTGATGATGGATGGCTTTGGCGAGAAGTGCTCCTTCAGCCAGTCCAGAATCGTCTTATGTTTGGTGTTCTTGAGTTCCATGGAGCAATCAGTGAGTGAGCAATCTCGGTTGAGCGTCCACAGACTCAGAAGAAGGTGGCACGCTTCTTTTCCGCCTCCTCAATCTCAGAAGACTTGAGGAAAAACTTGAACCAGGAGATGTAGGACTCCCAGTCTTCCATGGTGGCGTCAAATGTGTTGAAGTGTCCTGGAGCAGTAACCTTGGTCCCGGGAGTGATGCAATGCTCATGGCACTGGAGCTTGGTGCGCGGTGTGGTGCTGGTGGGCGCTGGGCTGGCTCAACAGGATCCCACCTTCGTTTCCAGTGTTAAATACTGGGTTCTGGATGCATTGCAGTGATCAGCTCTATTTAGTGATTTCAGGAACACAACAAGGATACTCAGCAGGGTTTGAGCCCTGCTTATAAAGCATGCAAACACCCCACTCCACACATACCCACTCCCAAGGATAGGCTGTTTACATTACACTGCTTATCTATAGCTCAATTCCAGTATCCTGGTCAGCTATTGTTCTTGGGGAGTAAGCTCACCCAGTTCAAGGTCCGCATTCAGGGATGGCTTAGGTTCAATACATAACACTAAACTTGATGAAGAGCTCATAAACCAGCTTAAGGGATATCATAGCAGTTGGATAGAAAGATACATTTCACAGAAACATTCTGAACTGATGAGTGATGGGGTTGTGACGAACTGAACTCCAAAAGCAGGTTGCTTAGTACATCAAATTCAGAGAGCTGGAAGATTAAGGGTTAATGCCTCACTGTGAAGCACAGGTTGATTGACAGGCTGCTGCCTGTGTGCATGCCCCCTTCTCTCTGATTGGTCAGTGCCAGCTAAGAAGAGCTTTAAGAACAGCTGAGTGCTGAGGAAAAGGGTGTTTTCCCACCTTGTTTCCATCTCTGGTGTGTCAGAATCCAGACAGATGGAGTTACTGTGTCTGTCAGAGGGAAACAGACAAGTTCACTTGTGAAGTGAAGGGACACAACTCCTTGCCCTTACTGTGTCCCATCCAATCTGAGGAAAAGTTCCAAATAAGAACTTTTAAGCAACAGCCAAGCTGAAAAACATTTACTTCACCGGGTCAAGAACTGAGGGTCAGTTTTGGCAAGAGGGATTGGTCAGTAGGTTGAAGCTGCCAATCTAGCCAAACAGAAAAAGAACATTGCTTCTAGGAAAAGGAGAATATTTCCTTCTCAGTTATTCAGTGAGTTCTAAACTGAAGCGACCCTGGATTGGGTGAAAAAGGAAACAGTCTTAGACTTTTGTGGAGTCCATGGGAAAGCTGTAATCCCTTAGGGAGGGAGAATAAGTACAGGAATAAAATACTAATTCCAGGAAACTAAGATAGTTATATGAATCTGTATCAAGACACATTGTTACTGTTAAGAAATCTCACAGACAAACAAACCTCTCACTGTTAAGAACTGAGTCTCTAAGGAACTAAACTTCAACAATACTTTGCTGCCTGTTCAAAATATCATAATTTGTAAATACGACAAAATTTACCTGAGTTTTCTCATCCCCTGCATATTCCTAACCCAACTGTGCTTGTTTAATAAAATCATAATTCCTGTTTGAACTTTACTTCCTGTCAAGTGCTATTTACAAATGAAATAACAAGTGGGCTCTTGTTTATCAACAATAAATCTCTGGCCTGGGCAATAGTCAAATATATTCTCTATCACTGGGTGGGACACTCAGAAAGTCATAAACCATTTATTACCGCACTCTACCAAGGGGCTGCTCAGACAGAGTGGGGAACAGCTATTTAGTGATTTGGCAGAGAAATCTTCCTTACAGGAAAAAAAGCAGCAGGGGTCCGTCATAGGGGTTATTGCAAGAAGGAAGACTTTTAGAAGTCTGACCTCAAAGTAGTTCCCAAATTCTTATCCAACCCCAACTGAAATAATAGGCAATGGCTTGCCATCCCTCTGAGTGAGACAGAAATAGCCATTTGATTCTTTGAACTACATGTCACAACTGTTCTCTCATAGGACCTACTTAAGCTCAACAAAGAAATTTCATAGAGATTAATTCAGGTGTGCCTTAAGTGACTTGAAAGACTGACCTAACATCTTTCCCGTGCAATACTTCTACCAGCCTTTCTAACATGATTGAGATTATCTCCAGTGTTCTAACAGATTATTACAGTACTGGGGGAAGGAGAGACAGAAAGCGACAGGTTTAGGGAAAGCAACTCAGTGTCTGGTTTGTGTCTAGATGACTTTGGGGATGAATCAGAATTTATTTGCCTGAGCCATAGAGTCCGCAATTTGCATTCGTAGAAAAACATAAAGTTTGAGAAGAACTAAAAATATTTATGGTCTTGGACATAATTAGATTTGGTCAGTTTGATTCATAATGAAGTAAAAGTTTATGGTTGATTCACTCAACTAGTTTGAACAGTTCTGGTCTTTAAAACTAAATGTCACTTACCTAGCTGACATATTTCTCATCATGTGCACCCTGCCAAACAATTAGAAATGACCGAAATAGCAGCTATATGGAATTCATAGATACTGTTTGCAACTGAACATTTTATAAAATGAATTCATTTTGCATACATTTCACAATCTGTGCGCTTTATTTATAAATAAGATGCAAAGTTTGAATTCTCTGTTATTTATTTGAGTATGGCAATTTTGAGAACATGTTACTGTACTGGAAGCTTGCAGTGGGGAGGATGGTGGGAGGAGAAAGTGGCAAGTGGTGAAGGATTGTCTGTGTTAGAGATGGAAAATCCAAGAGCGATGTATTTCACAACTTTTGGTCAATAGCAAAGTACCTCAGACAAAGGCTATTCAAGCCACTGCAACAATTTGCGTAAGCGCCTTGTGTTTAATAAGCTTATGAACAGCCTTTGCTCTTGGCTCCTTGGTGCCGAATTCTCTCTCCCCTTTTAATCCATCGTTCCTTGGGTACGTGACCTACTCAGCATTATTACACAGGTTATTATTATCATAAATCCTTCTGGTTTTGTTCGTCCCATTTACATTAAATATAGTCCCTGTTACAATTGCCTAAATGAGCTTTCAGGAGAGGAGAGCACTCTGCATTATTTAAAGCAGGCTTAAAAACAAGGATAAAGGGCCAAATTACCCTCTCCACTGGCCTTTTGATTTCCTGGGTGGTGAAAAACAAAGCTGTATAATTTCTCTCCCTAGTCTCTTCTTTGTGCTGTCCTAGCAAACTCTTCCTCCCACCATAAGCCCTGTGATTCACTCAGCAAGACTCTTCCATGATGTCAATCTAGATATATATAAAAAGCTAGCCGTAATCCTGACAACTCATCTTCTACCTGATTGGGCCAGCCTTTCAAGATCGTTTGCATATGAGGGCTGATTGGGCCTCGCTAAATTCTGCACATCATCCTCTCCCCCCTGCAGCCAGTTGGAACACAGAAGTCATTTGCATATGCGGCCTGATTGGCCCTCACCTCCAACATTCTAAACAGTTTGCTGTTGCTGTTGTGAGTCATTGAATGTGTCCTGAGGTAAAATACATCTCCCAGTCTTCCCCTAAATGTTCACTGGGGTTGCCAATCCCCTTGTGGGGCCTGGAGATCTCCCAGAAATCACCATTATCTCAAGATGACCAAGATCAGTTCTCCTGGAGACAATGGTTGCTTTGGGCAGTGGACTGCTTTGGGCAGTAGACTCTATAGCATTATACCCTGCTGAGGTCTCTCCCTACCCCAAACCCTGCCCTCCCCAGGCTCTACCCCTCAAATCTACAGGTATTTCCCAACCTAGAGTTAGCAACTGTGTAACTGGCTACAGAACAACTTTCCAGACCCTTGGAACCCAGAAAACATGGCATAGGAGGAGGTGCTTTTCTACCTTAGCTGCCACTGCATAGCCCAAAATCAACATAAGCCAACCTCCAGGCAGCACCTGGAGATCTCCAGCTATTACAACTGATCTCCAGATGACCAAGATCAGTTCTCCTGGAGAAAATGGCTGCTTTGGACAGTGGACTCTATGGCATTATACCCTACTGAGGTCCCCCTCCCTACCCCAAACCCTGCCCTCCCCAAGCTCTGTAACTGGCTATGGAACTGCTTTCTGGACCCTCAGAACCCAGAAAACATGGCATAGGAGGAGGTGCTTTTCTACCTTAGCTGCCACTGCATAGCCCCAAATCAACATAAGTCAGGGGTGGAGGGGACCATACCTGTTACCATGTGGCTCTCCTCCCATACTACCCACTTGGGGTAGCAAATGACTTGAAACAGCCCTTCCTCATAGCTAAGTGGAAGGAAATAAACATGGCTCGCTTCCCTCTGTTTTCCCCTTCCCTCCACCGCCCCACTAGCCACAGCCGGGACACTCACCTGGAGCTTCTTTCTAGACCTTGTTGTATTTCTTCCCGCAATTGGCCTTATGTCTAGTATTGATAATTATGTGAGAGAAAGTTCAAAGCAAATTGGGCTGGTCAGAACCTGCCCATCTTTGAACAGCGATGTTGACCATTGTTAGCCCACCGGACTCAGCCAAGCAGTCAATGGCATTTGCTCCCAAACCAGCTCTTATTTGGATATGAAACATTAGCTGATTTCGCACTAGAGCTGCCTCGATGTTGCGCCACCGTTTGCCCCAATACTATTGGTCAATTTCACACCCGAAGCCGTGGGGCTGCATTTGACCCGCGGCTTCGCCCGATTTCCTCCGCAGTTTCGTGATCCTCAAAAAACAGGATCACGAAACTGCGGGGGAAATCGGGCGAAGCCGCGAGTCAAAATGCAGCCCCGCAGCTTCGAGTGTGGAATTGACCAATAGTATCGGGGCAAATGGCGGCGCAACATCGAAGCAGCTCTAGTGCGAAATCAGCCATTGTTCTTTGGGCCCATAGTGCACTGGGAGAAAAATTAGCTATGATTCTTCACGTGAACAGATGAAGAAGCTGACTTATGCTGAGTCACACTACTAGTCTACTCTGGTAGCAACTCTCCGGGGTCTCAAACAGGTCTTTCACATCACCTTCTCCCTGATTCTCATAACTGGAGATGCCAGGGACTGAACCTGGGACTTCCTCCATGCTAAACAGATGCCCAGCCACTAAGCCACAGCAACTCCTCCTTCAAACTATTTTCTTCCTAGTTCCATTTATTTATTAGTTATTTGTTTCACTTTTACCCCGCCCTCCCCGCAAGGCAGGCTCAGGGCGGCTTCCAAGAACTGACAAGCAGTATACATTCATAATAGATTATAAAACATCAATTAAAACACAGCACTCAGTATAAAACATTCATTAAAACATTCATTAGATGGCGATAGAAGTAAGGTGCAATTTAAGGACACATTCAGCAGTACCACCGCATTAGATCGTATAGGATCGGAGTTCACTACAGGGCGCAGCTGGTAAAACGTCGCTCCTATCGCCTGCCTGAAAAGTTCTGTTTTCACAGCCCTGCGGAACTGTGACAAGTCCCGCAGGGCCCTGATCTCGGCAGGGAGCTCGTTCCAGTAGGACGGAGCTACAAACGAAAAAGCCCTCGTCCTGGTTATCATCAACCTGGCTTCCTTAGGGCCAGGGAGGTTCAGGCGGTTTTGGAATCCTGATCTCAGTGCTCTCTGGGGAACATACGGGGAAAAGCGGTCCCTCAGGTAGGCCGGTCCCTGACCATAGTCGCTCACCAGGTATGCAGCACACCAGGCAACTAGCTTGCCACAAGAAGTAAGGGGACCAGGGAGAAAATGGATAGGGGGAGGTGCAGCTGCTTTGCCTCTTACTGTGTTAGAAGGCTTAAAGGACTACATCCCATATTATGGTTAAAAGGTGTCAACCCTTCTGTTTCAGCTGCCACTGCAGTTAGGCCTAACCATTTTGCCAGAGGAGTATATGGCATCTAAAACATGTTTTGCCCTTTCCCCCCTAAACTAGCTAATAGCTGAACTGGGGTTCAAGCAAGGCTTCTAGAGGCAGTTGTGTTGCTTTGCAAAGTGGTAGTCAGAGCAACAGCAGAGTTATGAAAGGGGAAAGGGTCCAGAGACTGTAGGGGAAGGACCATATATATGTGTGTGTGTGTGTTTGTACACAGAGCTAGGGAGAGAGGAAATATATGCTGATTGTTGACACTGGGTATTCAGAACTGGGTACTGGAGATCCCCAGGGCCAGTCAAATCTCAAGATGTCACCTGCGGGAGTAGGTTGCAGGAACTTCTGATCTGAGTATTGGTGATATCCATTTCTCAAAGGCTGCAGAGGTGACAAGGTCTTGGAGCAGAAGGGTTAGGCATTGCAAAGGGATAGGCTAAACATTTCCTTCTGCAATGAATTAACGAGGTTGAGGGAACGCAGCTGACCTTAAAGCTCTGTAGCAAAGACATAAGACTGCTACTGGAGGACGTCTGCTTCCCAGACTCTAAACTAAGGTGTTAGCATCTTGGACTGAATAGCTTACAATTCCTTCCTCTGACCAGCAGTCCCAGTGATCCAGAGAACAGGGTATGACTTTTCTGCTCTTAATTCAAGTCATGTGGTTCTCAACGGTGGAATTCTGTAGTTAATCACTGCCTTATTCTCCTTCCCATGATGCTAAGCATGATCTCCAGTTTGAAGCTAAATAGCGTTCTATTTATGCCTATGGTAAAAGTGGCAGGTTGACCTTTCATGCAGGCATGGTGATAGATGAACAGGGTTTAGGTTCTTCCATTCAGTATATCCTGTTCAGAAATGCTCTTGTGCTGCTTGTATAGATGACCATTGGAAACCCATCAGATTATCAGGAAAATAAGGAGATAGTATGATCAGATGAGATATGCTAAATGGGAGGAAGATGGATAACAAATAATATTACCCTGGTGCTTTATTAGGTAGCTGTTCCAAGATAAATTATCAGAATTATTGAACAAATAGAGCGGAAGTTAATACCACAACATGAATTCAAAGTGACAGATAAGGATGCCAATCAACTGGGGGTGGAGCATATTAAAAATGTTAATCTTGCTCATGAAAGCTGGGGTTTTGGCATGAGTATCAGGTTTCATTACTGAGGATGAATGAATTATTTCAAATCCTGTAATTCAGGAACAGTTATGCATATCCAGTTCTCAGTACCAAAATATGAACTTTGTAGGATGTATGGCAACTTACCTATATAGTGTTGTATTGTGGAGGAGGAAATAAGCCTTGAAATAGGGCAGGTTTTTTTGTGAGATGAGGGGCAATTAAAATCCTCCAGTCACTCCTGGTGGGGAAGGAGTCAGCTTTAGGTTGACAGATGGGCTGGGAAAAAGCACAAACACTTAGGGTTCATTCTCACCTTTTGGTCAAGGTGCCCAGAGGCCAAGATGGACTGACTAAAATCAGCAATCCAAGTATTATTATTTTTTTTGGGGGTGGGGTTGATTATGCTGAACAGGGTCTGTGGGAAGTTTTTAGCCTGCACCACAAACATATGATTTGTCCCAAGAAAAGCATTCCTAGGCTGCAGAGAGAGGGATAAGTCTGTCAGCCTGGACTGACACAGTGTATCAAGAAGGGAAGACTGTGTTCAAGGAATCATCTTTGTCAGGCTTCCAATTCATGCATCCATTCCTGGGAAAGGAATACAGAGGGCTTGTTTTGAAAGCAGAAGGCCCTGGTCACACGGGCCAGATAACGCTGGGGGGGGGGGAGGCGTGGCTATTTGCCCCGGAGCAAAATAAAGCACGGTAGCCCAATCACACAGTCCCGATCTCACGGTAACAACAAACTAGAATGGGAGCAGGAGATGTTGCACTATATCTTACACAAGCGCTTCCACAACTGGAATTATGCTAAGTAAATTTATTTTTCTGTTTGCACAATGCTGAATCCATCCTATCATTCTGAGAATAAAATTCTACA